>NC_063445.1:2712082-2960645 GCF_020379485.1 Brassica napus | reverse complement strand
TTCTTGCTCCCAACCACACAGCATAGAAAACCCAATCCAACCTGATCCATACCAAATATCGTTACAATTCACCAACACTACAAAAAGAAACAGAGTATATTACCTGGGCAAATAAAACGGAAACAACCGCTGAATTGTAAACGGTAGATAAGAGTAGAGACGACGAAAGCAGCAACGGACAAGGCTCCGATGTAAATACCAGCCAAGGAGAGAAAGAAGAGAGCCAAGAATCCACCCGCAGCAGCAAGCGAAACCAAAAGAGATATTATGATTGCATTAAATGTCGCAGCTACAAAGAAGAGCGCGAACACAACCAGTGCCATTGTCGTAACAAGACCTATTGTTCCCATCTGCAACAAACAAAATTATTACCAAAAAATAACAAACAAAAAAAATTGATTTAAATCAATGGGTCCAATAAAGTTCCAAATTTTTTCATCAATGGTAACAGTTACATAACCAAAACTAACAATGACACATAATGAGGAGAATCAAATCAAATTAAAAAAAAAAAAAACATTTACAGTGATGACAAGGAGTGCACGAAGGTAACTGCCTCGACGAGTCCATTGGAGAATCTCACGTGAAGTTTTCTTAGAAGCTTCTCGAAGCTTCGGGCCATTTTCGGCGAAGGAGTTTCTTATTCGTTGAAGCAGAGGAGAAGATGAGGCGTAACCGGTTTTGGAATCGGGAAACAGAATCGAACCGATCGTGATGCAAACCAAGGAGTAGAGACTCTCCGAACCATCCTCCTCATCAACCTTCACAGAGTCTGTTTTGCGGTCACCATTGGTCGTCTCTCCTTGACGGTTTCTCCGGCGTCATCGCCATCGCCACCGACGGCGTCTGCGTAGGATTTGTTCTCTGTTTCGTCGTGATCTTGCGACATATCTCCGATTAATTTTAGAAACTAATCAGTTGTTTTGTTTCGATCTGATTTAGGATTTGGAGTGTAATGTGAAAGAAAAAAAAAACGTGGAGATTTTAACAGATTATGACGGACAAGAAGATGGGAACAGCTGTTCTAGTTTATGTCGGAAGAAGTCGGCCACGTGTAGTACCACTACCGACATGGCATTAAACCCGTAATAACCGGGCTAATTTATTATTAAGTGCGTCTCCTCAACGCGCTACACATGGTAAGTGGCCCTTCTCTTATTTTTTTATATGGGCTTGTAAGGCTTTCGTTATGGCCCATTAAGTTCTAACCAGACAAAACTAAAATAATCAAACTTCAGCTTGCAATTTTCAAGAAATTGTTAGGCAATAATTAAATGTTTTATGGAGGATTATTGATTAAGTAGGTGTTTAGACCTACTTTTTAAACGTTTGGACTGATTTTTCTAAAAAGTTTTAAAAAAATATTTCGTTTAGATCTGATTTTCTTCTTATACGGACGTCTGTCCAGAGCCGGCTTACAAGAGGACAAGCAGTGCGATCGCCCCGAATCCGAATCCGTGTCTCCCCGTGTAATGATAAATAAGGGGTCCAATTTTTTATAAATTTATATTTTTATATATAAAAAAAATTATAAATACAATAAATAAAATTGAAAATGGCCCAAAATTATTTGACATGTATATAGTTTTATTTTCATTACAAAATATACAAAATATTATTGATTAAATTTTAAAAATATTTTAAACATTATCTCTATATAAATTTTAGAGAGTAAAAAATTTCTTTTTTCTCCTAGAGCCCCTATCAGAGCCGGTCCTGCGTCTGTCTAGACATCATCTACATTGATTTTTAAAAACTACTACAGCATATTGCTTAGGGAAAAACTTATAGACATTCAGTCTTTGCTTAATGCTTTGAATGAATGATTAATGTTTGTTGTATCTTTGTGAACATACCAAATTGCTAGTAGTACTAGCAAATTCATGTTTATGATTCTACAAGACTGAATCAAAGAAGAACCGGAAGAAAAAGATATTATCATCATAAAAACTAACAAGATGTGTTTCATCAGTCAAGATATATACATTATTGAAAGTCTCACTAAAACATGATTATAATTAGATTAAAAAAAAAAGAAAATGAACGTGATGAAAGACATGATAAAGGAACCTAACCTCAACAAGATATATTCATTGGTTCAACTTTTAAACCGCGAGTTAACTCACTCCAAAGCTGAACCACTTAACCATAGCATCAGCACCTGAGTAAAAGCATGATCACCCGAACCCAACTGCTCTTCACCGCTTTAGCAAGCTCAACCACACAATCCTCAACCGTAACCGCATCTCAGGCAACGTCAAGACTCAAAAAAACGAACCCTCGCTCCATCAGCTTCATCGATCCCTTCCCCTTCCCACTTCTTCCTCAACTCTCCACCGCATCTCCTCTCTCGTTCCTCCACACACAGGCAAGGGCATCCCTGTCTTCACACCATACCCCAATGATCTACCACATGTTTCCAACACATCCCGCACCAACATCCTCAAGCGTCTCCCATCTCACTCTCCCTTTGAGTAGATGGAGACGTCGAAGCCTTGTGGGATGTTGAGGTCTTCTTGAGCTCGGGGTCTTTGACGATGATGAGATGGAATCTGGAGAAGAAGGGTCTCCAGGTGTTTAGAGGGTGTGAGGTCAGCGTTGAGAGCGCCGATGACAATGTCGACCTCGTTCTTGTTTATCTCGTCCAAAGACATCTATAATAGAAAGAGGGAAAAGAAAAGGCTTTCGTGATGGACCTGACTCGAGTTTTGGAGAGAATGCAGTAGATTCCTAGGTTTTCTTCTTCTTTTTCTTTCAGAGGGAGGGGGTAAACACGAATCAGTGGGTATGCATGCATTTTGGTTTATCACGTTTCTGTTGAATTGGTCCAATACGTTTCGCGCATTTGCTGCTCCCCCCCGAATATCCTCTTTGATCGTGCTTTAAGGTGCGTTAAAGTGTCGAAGTCTCGTTCTAATCAAATCATAAACCCAAAACCATGTCTAACCGATCGGTATGATGTTGGTTATTAGTTTTTGACTTTACCAGGTTTTCGGTTTGGTTTGAACCGGGATTGAATTCTAACTACTATATTCTCTCTCTTTTTACAGTCTATAAGTTTGTATAGCAGATGAGATGATGAATTGGATATAGGAAGTTCATTTCCAGAGATTTGTGTATTGTAGTGGTCTTACCATAAACAATATACTGCGAGCCAGTTAAGATAGTCAATTATTGTGATGGCTAGCTGTAAACTTGTACTATGCTACTACTATATGCAGATAAATAAGGTTCAGCAATTAGTATTTTTTTGTCCTCCAACTAAATTCATTCATGATAATCGATCAATTAATAATGGTATCAAATGGTTGAATGAGTGCGAAAAATATATAGATAAACGAAAAGTACAGAAAAGAAGGCCTTGCATCATAGCATTTGGTAATAATAGTCAGCAAAATAAAATGATACATTTTAATAGATTGCTTTGATTCCAAGGGGATGTAACATTTTAATCATTTAAGTCATCATTATACATACATTATAGAGTCCTTGAGTAGTCATTATAAACTCCATCTAAAGTTAAACTAGTTATCTACAGAATTTTGTAAAAATCATAATGAGAAGTGAACTTTTGCTTTTTGATGGAAAAACTTCAAAAGAGTGTGCAATAGTCAACTAAATTAGGATAAGACTGATCTATGGGAGGCATTTTTGATGCTTACAGAGTCTGATGTATATAACACAACCTACATAGTTATCAAATTGTTATGATTGACTTGCGACGTCAGAAATTTTTATCGTTTACAATTTTCAAACGCGTACTTTTGGATTTTGCTGTAAAAAAATGTGGTATATATATACGAGAAACATAATAACAAACGAAAGTTTAGTCGTTCTCAAAGTCACATTTGAATTCTTATATAGTGCATATATAGATATCACGATTTAGAATTCACCATATACTAGTTTTCGAACTGTCAAATATAGTGCAGATGCTACGTCACCAAAGACAAAGAGAACAGTCGACCAAACATTAGTTGAGCTCAATACAAAGGAGAAAAATAATTAATTTAACAAAGCTATCACTTCCTTCTCAGCGAACCGCAACTTCATGTGCACACACGTAAACATCATTGTAACTTCACTACAAAGTCAGAAGAACACATAACACGATCACCACCAAATTATATTCTAACAAAGCTTACAAACAAAAGAAAAAACGAATTAAATACACTAAGACATTTGGTGGTTTGTCATTTTCATAGTACATATACGTTATACACACATGACACATATATTCTTGTATATAAATATCAGTATAGTAAAAGGAAAGGCTTGGCAGAAAATGAGAGATAGAATGGAGAGACTTGTGGTGCTTCCTTTCTCCGTCGGATGTATCTCCGACTCAAGTGTTGCCGTTTTATCTCCTCTCTCTAAGCCTCATCATCATCATCACTCTCCTCAAGGTTCGATCTCTTTTATATATACATAATACATATATTTGTGTGTACATATTGAAAATCATGTATCTTCGGTGCGTTCTCTTGATGTGCTTTCAAAAGGGATTCGTGACCAAGAAGAGGAAGAAAACATGAAGAATGTATTCAAGTTCCTTGCTGTTTCTAAACCGGATATATCTACCGGTATTAACCGGCTTTTCAAGAGCTTCAAAACCATTTCTCAACACTTTGGTAAGCTAATCTAATAATTTCCACTTATCTATATTTCACGCAATAATAATGGTACCTTATACGTAGTGTCAAAAGTACATGTATAAACTTTGGATATTAATAATGTAGCTTACAAAGAAGAAGAAGAAGAGAGTGAAGATGGAGGAATGGAGATAGGCGTTCCTACAAACGTAAAACATGTATCGCATATCGGTTGGGAAAGCGGTTTAACCGCGGTTGCAGGTCCAGGTAAAGGATGGGAAGATCTCATACCGCCGGAGCTGCTTGCAGCCGCCGCCGCCGCTACAAAACAAGACGTCGTTAATCCTCTTCTTCATCACACTTTATAATTTATCATATGTTTTGTACAAGGATCTAGACATATTTTGATACATATGATGAATATCTGATCTATGATGATGATACATTATATGATACGCCGTATATATATATCTTGTTATTACTGGAGTATATATAGTACGTGGTTATATATTTTGTGGATACGGTTTTCATTTTGTATAAACTAGTTATATGAATATTTTAGTATATTTAAGTACAATACAATCATTAGTTATAAGATAAAATCACACAGATCATCATTATTTTTGTTTTGCAATTTTACGATTGTTATTTATGACACTAAGGATGATTTAAAATTCTTTAAAAATCAACTATTCCTTCCTCGATTTTATTGATATCTTAAGAAAATAAATTATTTCAGAAAGATACCTTTTATATTTTTATGTGTTTTTATCAATTAATAATGATTAGCTCTAATTTTTTTTAAAAAATAATTGTATTATTGATTTTTTATTGGTTTAGAATTATAAAAATAAATAATCAAAAAAATTGTACATTTATAACTAAATTAATAAGTTATATAATTATGTGAATATTTTAAAATATGTACTATTTTAAAATAGAAGGAGTAATATTTAAGATTCTACCAAATTCCTCTTACATAATAAACCGTTGATTCCTAAACTAACAATGACTTGTGGGGGCCTTAATCGAATCTGCGGAAAACAAGTTAACAGAAAGAAAAAAAAAAAACTAAATATTGACTTTCTTACAGTCAAATAGATTCGTGGGAATTTGTTAAACAGCGACTACAGAACAGCGTAGGATGTGACACGTGTCACAATCTGGAAGATAACAGAGAAAACAAACATTCCCTGATTAAAATCCAAAAACCAAACCTCACAGAGGGATCCAACGAAGAACTAATAATGGCGGCGGTTTTTCTCTTTGCTTGCTTTCTCGTATTGTCTCTGTCTCCCAATTAACGACTCTTTTTTGGTTTCGGCGATTCGGAGACGTGTAATTGAGATGGGTTTACATTTACTAATGGAGGATGATGATGATGATCATAACGAGGTTTTGATTCCGCCGAAGAATTTCTGGAAGGTGGAAGATGGAATATACCGATCTGGGTTTCCTCAGCTCGAGAACTTCAGTTTTTTATCAACTCTCAATCTTAAATCCATCATGTAAAGATTCTCTCTTTGATTCTGATTCTCCTTTGAGCATTAGAAACAAAAAAAAGAATCTTTGACTCTGCCCATCGTTTTCCTTGTTTTATTTTCCTTGAAACACTTTTATTTAATTACAAAACATGTTTCTTTGTTGTGTTTTTTTTTTCTCTTCTGCAAAACAGCTGTTATCTTCTTGATTTGCATTAGCAGGAGCACTTATACAATTGCTTGTTTCTGTTTTTTTTTTTTTTTTTATTTGAGTCTTGTGGTGGCTTTTATATTATGCCTTTGGTTTTCTGAGGTTGGTATTGTTTTTTTTACGCGCCATAGGATCCTCCAACTCCTATGCCAAAGGATACAGTCTTGAGTGCTCTTAGAGTACTTGTTGGTAAGGACTCTTTCATGTCTTGTTTCTCTATTTTTGCTCTCTTATTCGTTCCTTCTCTTTGTTTTGCTTACAGATGTTAGAAATCATCCAGTTCTCATCCACTGTAAGCAAGGAAAGGTAACCAAAACTAAAACCCCAAACCCCTTCTCCAAGTTTCATAAGCTCTGGGGTTGAGGTATAATGGCGTTTCTGTATTTTGTTGCAGCATAGGACAGGTTGTCTTGTGGGATGCTTGAGGAAAGTGCAGAACTGGTGCTTATCATCTGTTCTTGAGGAATACCAGAAGTGTGCCGGTTTGAAGTGGAGACAAAGAGATTTAAGGTTCATTGAGGATTTCGATGTGCTTGGATTAAGGCAGTGTCTGTACAGCATAATCTATCAGTACAATGGCTATGGTCTCAAGAGGAGAAAGCTGATGTACCAAGAAGAGAATGTTGTCCAAGAACAGCATAAACCTCAAGCCACCAAAGGGTGACAAGACGCTTCAAATCGAATTGATTTTTTTTTCTTCTAGATATTGATTCTTTACATCTGTTGTGATGATGATGATGATTCTTTTGAGTTTAGAATTAGTTGTTAAAACCTTGAGAAAAACAGAGGATTTGATTTGGTCTTTTTTTTAAGAGCCAGGGAAAGTTACAGATGGATTCTTAAGAAAAGAACAACACATGTCAGTATGTCACTATTGTTTTGTTAATTATGATTCAATAAGTCAACAGAAAACTTAAAACACTCTCTTTCACTTAACATAACGCTATTTAAACTAGAAAGACCTTGTTTACAAGGTGGTTGGTCTTGTTTCTCCATCGTCATTATCTAATGCTAGCCTAAACTTAAGAATCTTGTGGATCTTGGCAACAGGCTCGACAGTCTTGCGTGGTGTCTGATATTCAGCTGCTGCAACTTCTGAAAACCAAGGTATTTGGAACAAATGTTCAAAAACATGTTTCTTTTTAAGGGCCACAGACAATATGATGTTTAGAATGTTTTGAGAGGAAAGGTGAGTGAGCATTACCCTTATCAGAGAAAGCAAGACATGTACCAATTGTCTCCAAGTATTCTCCAACCTTTTATTTGGAAACAAAACCAAAAGAAGTAGAGATCAAATCCAAAAGCGAATTAATGAAGAAGAAGAATCATTTAATGATTGGAAGTTAAAGACTAACCAGCTTGATTTTCCCATCAATGGTCAATATGGGATTCAAAGTATCCAAACCCTGTATAGCATTATTAAAACCAAGACAAGAAAAGTTAGATAATATACAAATCCCCTACACAAAGGAAGCTAATAATGTAATTGGAATGTAACTGATAGAGTATAAGGAGCGTCTGGTGGGATGTCAATGTGCCTCGAAACATCGTCGAGATCCATCAGCACATATTCCTCCTCCTCTTTACTCACCTTCACCGATTCATTATTCATCTTTCTCTATCTCTGGTAAATCCCACAATTAGATCCTGAAACACCAAACATATGAGAAACTAAACTAAGCTCATGCACAAATCATGAATCTATCTCTCTCCATTCACAATTCTGATCACGATTTACTTCAAAAGACTATTCTAATTCTCCAAATCTCTCACTTGAAAAAAAAAAAAAAAAAGCTTATGTTGAGAATGGGCTCTCACCTTTCACCTTGAATCTGTCCAGCAATTACGAAAACTTTAAGCGACGAGGGAATTGGAGAACAAGTAAGATTCGTCGTGCTATGTCGCGTCGCGTCAATCGGCTCTCCGGCTTCTTCGTGTAAGCTTGGCCTCTTGCGAGACACATTGACGAATAGAGAGAGACAATTTAGCATAAAAGCCTTGAAGCCTAGTTTAATAGTTAACATAACGATAGGCCCATCATAGCCCAAAAGATAAAAGCGATAATAGGCCCATCAATAATTTAGAGGTGTGCATCCAATGGAGTGTTTTCCAGCCAAAAGCCAAAAGAATAGCAACTAATCAAAATGAAAACGAAAGTATTGGAAACAAAAGCTGTATCCCATTGATTCTGATTTTTCTCAACTCGTCCAAATATCAGATAATAATAATATGTAATCTTACTCCATTTTCAGTTAGATTCGATTCAGAAAAATAAAGCAGCACATGTGGATGGATCCTAAAGCTGCACAAATCACAATGAGAACTAGATTCTCTCATTTCCATTTTTTAATGAAAATAAATCTAAGAACGCATCTACGTTAATAGTCCAGATGCTTTGAAAGCTTAAAAAAGAAGCAAAAGCAAGTCCCGGCCATTAAAAGACAAAAAACACAAACGACATGTTTCTATCCAAACTTTTCAGACATCATTCAAAACAATGTGCTAACTAATCTCCTGTTTGGTTTTAACATGAGTCGCTAAAACTTTCTTTCTTCCTCAAATTCCTCGCAGATTTCACCAAAAATAGTTGGTTTAAGGCTTAAGCTAACATTTTGATCAGAACCAAAGCCAGAGGATAGAATTTGCAGATAATGAAAATATTAAGAACCATAAGTTAGAAACACAACTTTTATAAGAAAATATCATCATCATCAGAGATCAGGCTCTCAGTTAAATTCTTATATGATAGCATCATTGCTATATTCCCACATCAACAACTTGAAGATGACATCCTTTTTATTACATAACTTCAATACAACACACAATCACACAGATCATCACTTCTTGAGGCTTCCTCTGATTCCAGGTTTCGGTTTGGACGATTCAGGAGCAGCAAGAGCCTCGTGGAGATTCTTCGGCTCCTCGTAAGGCAGCTTCGGATGCTTCGATTCGTGATGGATCTGCATCGTCTTCAGATCCGGCGCCGTGATCTTGCAGTGCGGACACTCGTACTTCGCGTGACCACCCTTTTCCTTACCGGTCCTGTCGGCCAGCCCCGCTTTGCCTCCGCCTCTGTTGGTCAACGCTGCGTCGGCTTTGGCCTGGAGCTCCTTCGCCGTGTGCTTCTTCGGCTTCGCCTTGCCCGTCATCGTCGATTGGCGGATACGAGAGGATCAAAAGGGGGCGGGGGAGATGGTGACCCTAACCTTGATTTGTTTGATTTTGGAGAGACGAGGATTTGGAGGCGACGGGGGATCGATGCGAGATTATTTATCCTCGTTTAAAAGTATCAAAAATAATGAAAATAATAATAGTATTTTGTTTTGTTTGTCAAAGGTCTTTGTCGAGTGCAGTAGGGGGTGACGGTCCACAATAAGACTTTTGCTCATATTCGTTTTAATCGATTTGTGCTTCTTTTTAATTATAACAATGATAATAACTTTTTGGGCAATTGTCAATAATAACATCTTTTGAAGTTTATGTCTCAAAAATAGCACTAGAAGGAGAAAGTCACAAAAATGACATTCATTAAAGGGTAAAATATCCCTAATACCCTTGATTTAAAATTAAATAAACAAACAAAAATAAATAAAAAATAAAAAAAATGAAAAAAGATTTTTTTTTTATAGTTTCAGATTATATGTTTTCAGATTCGAAATTTTTATAATTTTTTTTTTTCGAAATTTTTTTTTTTTCAAATTTTCTTTTTATAATTTAAAAATACTTTTTAAAACTGTTTTTAAAATTTTTGAATAACTTCCTGCGTCAACGAAACGAACAAGAGTTGACGCAGAATGTTGACGCTGCCGCTGCCGCTGAAACCTGCGGCAACCAAACGAACATGGCTGATATTGTTTTTATTTGTAAGTTAAAGGGTTTTTTGTTGTTTTCTCTTTTAAATTATTATTATTATTAGGAGTTTTGTTATGAAAGATTCCTTTAGACGGAAACATATATATTTATATTTAATTATTTTTAAAAAATTTAAAAGATTATGCCAATTTTTTTATTTATATACATAGACGCTTTGAGTAGGTTAGTCTTCTATCAATTTTTTCCTGAGGTTTATTTGGAGAAAATATTGGAGAAATCTTGAGGCAAGGTCTATAGCTTCTGGAGGTGTACGCTTATGAAATATCTTTTGAATCAACACAACATTTTTTTCAGTTAGGTGTGGGCTCAAAAATATATGGAGCATGTTGAGAAACTTACTGATGTTTAGTTTGCTTAATTTGTGCCAAGGATGAGCCGTTATCTGAGGGAATTTGAATTCGGTGTAGTGTGGATTCATACATTTGATTTCCTCTCGTGTTGGCGTTCCAATAACCTGTAAACTCACAATCAAAAACATATATTGCAATCAGTAGCCGGAGATGGAGCCTCTACATTCCGTATGATCAATGATCCAGTCCATGTTTCAACCAAGTTGAAGTACCTTAATAATCTCAACTAGTTGGTCGACTCCACTTTCACCAGGAGACAGAGGCTACGCAGCCAAGCATATGTGAAACACACAACTTTTAGAGACAACATTCAATGATTCACAAAGGACGTTATATGTTGTTCTTTGCTGCTGGTGTTATAAGTTGGATGTTCTCAGCTATAATATAGGAATGATATATTGGAATAACGAGTTTGTTTGGTTATTGAATCCTTAACTTAGTGTATATATACACCAAAAGGTATGAAATATTGTATATATATATATATAACTAGTAACTTTAAAATGTTCAAATCGGAATGCCTTGCAATTCTGCTTTGTCTACGTCTCTTTGAATTAGGATACAATGGTCAGATGATTGTTAAATGAAGCCAAGGCACAATTAAATCAAAATAATCAGATTTAAAGAAAAGCTTCTTTTGATTGCACACACAATTGTGAATAAGTTTGGTCGAGAACAAGCTCACTAATATTGATCATAATCGATCACATATAAGTTCATTGGACTAGTCCACAGAATTCGCAGAGGGCCTTAAAGCTAAATTGATGTTCTCACTATTTAAGATATAATTTAATATCATAGGGGCCTTTTGTTGATGATAGAACTTTACAAGCTTGAGAAACTGTTAATGGTTTGATCAAAAAAAAAAAGGAGAGAAACTGTTAATGAAATTTCTCACCTCCCTGGTTGTGGTAGATCACTAAACACACGTGATACCCTTTCTCTAAGTTCTACCCAATCGTAATTTTTAGATTAGGTTAAAGACACTAATGACTGAGCTCACATACAGAGTTCATACATTAACCCTCACTTGATATGCTTCATAATTTCATACGTAACAGCCAAACTTAATATTTAAAACGTTTTAATAAACATCAACCACCGCCGCATAGTTCATAATAGACCACCGCCAAAATAAAGAGGACCCTCCTACTTATATATTAAACACACACTTATACGTACTCAGACCATATGATATTACATTACGATAATGACAGAGTTCAGACTAAGTTTTATGCCAGGATCATCAAGATCTTCTCATCTCCTTTGCTGTCTGGCGAACCACGTTCAGAACCCTGCAATACTCATAGAACATCAAAGACTGTTCACCTTCCAGACAATTCGGGGTTACTCTGTTACCACCAGCGAGGTTGTTGCAAGGGCTACCTCCAATCACGATATCAAACCCACCAAACTGCTTCATCAACTCTACGATTATATCTTTAGTTAGGTCTTGCACATCTTCAAACTCTATCAACACTCCTTTCTGGTTAGTTCGCTCCCAAAAGTCTCTCAAGATGTATTTGTTTGCTTGTGAAATCTCCACAGAAACAAGTGTTTTCATCGGAATTTGGAGACGATGAAGTGCCAATTCTCCACCACCAATACCAGTGAACAGGGAGAGGACATTAATACCATCAGGAAACAAGGGTTTAAGGACAGACAAATGATATGCCAATGTGTCCACCTAAAAACAAGTTCAAACATCAAAACATGGGAAATACAACTATCAATAACTAAATAAATTCAAACTACTATAAAGTATAAACTGATACTAACCAAACAAAACGATGATTATGCAAATGCATGGGGTAGTTACCTGAAAAGAATTACTGAGTGACTTTAAACGCTCGGCCCTACTAATGCCACCACCACCTCGTGTATGGTATATTGGAAACCCCATAAGAGTCTCAATTTCATTTACTTCCAATGGCACAGCTTTGTTTTTTCCCACCCATATAAGATTCCATTTTTTGCACTGCTCAATGACATACCTTTTTATCTCCTCAGGCGGTTCTCCCCTAGAAGCCTCAAGGGCAGAGCGGATCCTGTTTGTTAACTGAGAACTAGCATTAACAGTAAATATGCAGTTCAGTTTGGTTCTTGTATCCCATGTTGGCCACCAATTCTTGGTCAGCGGCAACACCTCTTGGTCACCAATTCTTCAGAAGTTTTTATTCACATGTGGATGGATCCTAAAGCTGCACAAATCACAATGAGAACTAGATTCTCTCTTTTCCATTTTTTAATGAAAATAAATCTAAGAACGCATCTACGTTGTACTCCAGATGCTTTGAAAGCTTAAAAAAGAAGCAAAATCAAGTACCCGCCATTAAAAGACAAAAACACAAACGATATGTTTCTATCCAAACTTTTCAGACATCATTCAAAACAATGTGCTAACTAATCTCCTGTTTTGTTTTAACATGATCGTCGCTAAAACTTTCTTTCTTCCTCAAATTCCTCGCAGATTTCACCAAAAAGAATTGGTTTAAGCTAACATTTTGATCAGAACCAAAGCCAGAGGATAGAATTTGCAGATAATGAAAATATTAAGAACCATAAGTTAGAAACACAACTTTTATAAGAAAATATCATCATCATCAGAGATCAGGCTCTCAGTTAAATTCTTATATGATAGCATCATTGCTATATTCCCACATCAACAACTTGAAGATGACATCCTTTTTATTACATAACTTCAATACAACACACAATCACACAGATCATCACTTCTTGAGGCTTCCTCTGATTCCAGGTTTCGGTTTGGACGATTCAGGAGCAGCAAGAGCCTCGTGGAGATTCTTCGGCTCCTCGTAAGGCAGCTTTGGATGCTTCGATTCGTGATGGATCTGCATCGTCTTCAGATCCGGCGCCGTGATCTTGCAGTGCGGACACTCGTACTTCGCGTGACCACCCTTTTCCTTACCGGTCCTGTCGGCCAGCCCCGCTTTGCCTCCGCCTCTGTTGGTCAACGCTGCGTCGGCTTTGGCCTGGAGCTCCTTCGCCGTGTGCTTCTTCGGCTTCGCCTTGCCCGTCATCGTCGATTGGCGGATACGACAGGATCAAAAGGGGGCGGGGGAGATGGTGACCCTAACCTTGATTTGTTTGATTTTGGAGAGACGAGGATTTGGGGGCGACGGGAGATCGATGCGAGATTATTTATCCTCGTTTAAAAGTATCAAAAATAATGAAAATAATAATTTTTGTTTTGTTTTGTCAAAGGTCTTTGTCGAGTGCAGTAGGGGGTCCACATTAAGACTTTTGCTCATATTCGTTTTAATCAGTTTGTTCTTTTTTAATTATAACAACTAGATTTTGACCCGCCCTTTAAAGGGCGGATATATCTTTTGTTTCAATTTTTCTGTATTATTTCAACAAATTTAGTTTTAGATACAACCGAAAAACTATAATCATAATTTAAAATAAGTTTGTGGCTCCAGAGTTTTGTACAAAAACCCATTAAAGCGGCAACGGTAATCCAAAATGCTTAAAATACTAGAGATATTTGAAATATTTATTGGGGTTTTAACCAAAGATTTAAACATAAGTAATTTTATGTTAAACTAGAGATTTTTTCCGCGCTTCGTGCGGATTGTGTCTTATAAATTTATTTTATTTATAATATTATTTGTCGATTTTTTTCTTTTACATTAACTTCTTGTTTTTCCAATGTTAGTTTTTCTTAATTTAAATTTATATGTTTATAATTTTTCATTTTTGTTGTTGTAAATGGAGAATTATATTTTTTATTGATGGTTTTTTGTATGTGATAAACTTTTTGAAATTTTAAAATAATGTTATATATAGTTCGATTAACACATTAAAGAAGAGAAACATATTTAGGCACATTTTATACAGGTTTTATATGCATAATTTTAAACATTATATATGTATATATTATAAGTTTGAAACATGTAAATGCTTTCTAAAGCTAAATACTTGTTCTGAGTTTACATAACTTATCGAAAGTTTTATCTCTTTTTAAATTCAAATCACAGAAAAAAATATCAAAAAGTCAGTATAGATGGGTTTTTTCGGCTTTTAAATCAACACTGAAAAATTACATGAATCAGATAACAACAGTTTTATAAACAACTGGATAAAATTTGACCGAGCCAAAGATTTTCACACAATATGTTCTTTCTTCTTCAAATTGCGAAGAGCCTATAGACACAAGAAAAAAAATCATAATTTTTGTTTTCATTTATATAACATTTTTTCTCCTTTACACACGGAGTTTATTACACTGCTATAAGCAATGGAGAACTCTATTCATATAAGATTCACATCTATGCATTTTGACAAAGAAGAATTTTAGCCATCTTTAGTTTCGGAATGGCACAATTTCAGTCATATACACTATATTTTCTCTATGATTCAAATCTTACAATTTTAATACATGTGCAGATTTCCATGTGAAAAAGCACGCACGCCATCTATCATTCAACCTATTACTTTTTCTAAAGTAAACACTATAATCCTCGTTTGGTTAGCTCCATAAACTAATCTCTTTGGATCAGTTTACTAAAAAATATGGATACTAATGTCAGAAAAAAATATAAACACTATCAACAACAAATATTGGCACAAGACTATTTGGTTCAATGAACATATTCCACTTAATGTGTTTATATCAAGGCTGATTTTGCAGAGAAGACTGCCAACCAAGGATCGCTTGAGGCGTTGGGAGTTAAATGTCTCAGGAACGTGCGTCCTTTGTAATCTGGAAATAGAGACTCACTATCATCTCTTCTTTGAGTGCTCTTTCTCTCGCTTGATATGGGAGCTTTTTGCTCCTGAAGTTTGGATTTCTCCTCCGGCTGATCTATACTTTGTTGCAGCCTGGATCAATCAATCTCGCGTCAATGCAGATGCGCACGCTACTCCAGTCATCAAGCTCTACTTTCAGTCAGCCATCTACCTGCTGTGGAAAGAGCGTAATGCTCGTGTGTTCACAGCTGACTCCTCACCTTCATCAGTCATCCTTGCCTCTTTCGACCGTATGATGCGGTGACTGTCTCCTCTCTTACCCGGCAAGTTTTCCTTTCTCCTCTTCTCTACTTCTTTTTATCTTTCTTGTATAAGACTTCCTTAAGGTTTTTTTTACCTTGAGTTGTTGTTGGTTGTTTTTGTTTCCTTGCTGTAATAAGTTGTTTAAAAACAATAGTGTAACCTTTCAGAAAATGATAATCTTAACATCTTACCAAAAAAAACAACAAATATTGACTTATTTATGTGAATATATATTTTATTTTAAATCATTATAGTGGACGAAGAAAGCACCATAATTTGTACAATAAATTTTCTTAGATTCACCTCATCATACTCACCATTTTACCATTTTAGTTACATAATTTTATATGAGCTTATTCACCCTTCCCGGTTATTTTCTCTTTATTTATAACTACAATATAAAGTTATAAACTATATATATTATAAATTAATAATTTATTTACCGTTGAAGTCTAACGATTAAAAATATAACATAATTTAATATAGATATATGATTCTATTAATAAATTTGCAGTTACAAATTTGAAATTTCTAGAAATATCAAAAGTCATATGTTAGTTAATTATCTTTTAAATGACATCTATTTCTAATTCTTTTTAGATGATAATATTTTGGCTGAGGTGGATAGTCTCAAAAGCCTTGAATTTAGTCCCTTTTATATAGTAGGATTTAAGTATTTGTTCATGTATTATAAAATTTATATGTCATTTCTTGTTTTTATTTTTGAATCCGGTTTGTGTTTCAAAAAATATCCATCAATTAAGAACTTGATAACCCGCAAAAACTGCTAAAACCAGAGCATGCATATTGAACTTATGGGAGTGCTTATGGGTGATTGATATATAATCTAATTTTTTTTTTAAATTATTGTTTTTAAAATTTAAAATTTAATTTGTTATAAAATTTGTTTAAATTATATTTTTATGTGAAATAAAAAATAAATAATTTGAATTTTAAAAATTTTCTATGTTTTTAAACATGGGATTTTCTTTTATTTTAATATTAATATATTTATAATTATATTTTAAAATAAATTAAAAACTGACATAGTTATCTACAGTGAGGGTATACTGGTTTCTCCGCTACCACCCGCAAACGCAACTTTTGCAGTTGGTAACGGTTGTTGGCGTTTTACAACAATCACTCAAACCGCTTTAAATCGCTTTGAACCGCTCTAAACCTCATAAATTCAAAAGCTGGTTCCAGCTAGCGTTTGCGGTTGCGGACAGTTGCGGGAGGATACTTTTTTTTTCTTTTTCTTAAAACAATATAAATACAAAAATTAAATTATTCAATAAAAAATTAAATTGGAATTATAAAAATACTAAAATATATCTATTATATTTGAATTAATATTATAAAAATTTTACATAAAAATATTTTCTTTTATTTTAAAAACTTTATACCATAACTTTCTAAATATAATTTTTATATCTATTATAATATTATGATTTTTGATATTTTTATAATTTTATAAAATATAAATATTGTTAATTTATTATTTAACTGCTGTTGCGTTTGGTAGTTAACCAGTCTTAAGTATCCCGCAAACGCATCAATTTATAACCGCATAACCAGTTGTACAAATCTCTTGAACCCGCTAGTAACCGCAACCACCCGCATCTGCAAACTCCCGCAACCGTAACACTGCGTTTGAACCAGTTATGCCCTCAATCTAATAACTCAATGACCGGAAAATAATTAGATTCAACATCTAGACTGTGTTTAAAACATTAATTAAACCTTAGTTCATTCTCATTAATTTGTGTGGTGAAAATAATATTTATTAAAGTATAGTATCAATATTACTGTTTCCAAATGACATAATATTTATTTATTGGACTTTCATCGTCGACAGTTTGTAATATTGAAAGTAGTGGATCACTCTGATCTGAGAAGTAGTTACAAAATTATTTTATTAGTAACATTCGTATATGACATAATTGGATCCGAAAATTTTGGAATAAAAGTGGAAGTTACAAATTATTTTATCACGGTGTGGTTATATGATATATTTAGATAATCAATTAGAAGCAGTTATATTTTAAGTTGGACTAAACATATATCAATAGGTCATGTTCCTAATTTAATAGTATTGATGATAATAACTTTTTTGTTACAGAAAAATATTTTAAAAATATATAATAGGTCTGATATGGATCCGGATATCTGAATTTAAAATTTTACTATCTAGATTCGGATATGTATCCTGATCCGCCATATCCGCAAAATCACTATTCGAATCCGAGTCCGAATTTTCTGAACATCCACTTTTCAAATCAGATCGGAAAAGATCTGGATTGAATAATGGATATCTGATATTAAGTTTCAGGTCTGCACAACACACAGTAATATTTGTTTTTTTTTTATAATATCACAATACATTATTTATTAAAAAGTTATTGGACTCTTATAATTAACTAGGAAAATTGGTTGACAAAAAAAAAAAAAACTATATTTAGTAAAAGTTATTGCATGCGTTGATTTTTTTAATAATATCTGCAACTCCAACTTATGAAAAATCTAAAATAATCTTTAGGAATAGATGCAGCTCACATATGCATTTTTCGAATATTTGAATGACCGTACATTAAGTAATAAATTCGTATCCACTGACTATACGATAGAGTATGTTGAGATCCTGTTACTAGATTGTCATCGAGTAGTTTGGACTAATTTATTTTCAGTTCAGTATGATCATCATATGGGCAATTGACAAAAACTACACTAAAGCAATAGTATCAGATTACAAAATATCACTATACCTTGCCTAGAAAAAAGTTAGTCTACTAAATAATTACTATGTAGTAATTATCATATATTTTTGTTTATACATACATGAAATTAACATAGGTTATTCATGAAAACAAAGTCGCTGAAAATACAACTAAAATCCAGATCCAACACTTTTGGATAAAGTAATATAACGATGTGGTTTCTATTATTCGTTCGTGCTCATCTCTTCCGGTACATTCAGTATGATCTCATTGAAACAACGTGGCAGTATTCAAGAACACGAGCCAACACGTTTCATTTTCTCATGCAGATGAAAGAAAAACTAATAATTTAGTAAACAGCGACGTTTGTCTATTTCATGTCGTTAAGAGAAACAGTGAGAATCTTGATTCTTGAATCCCTCAAACAAAAATTGTGAGAAAACCAAACAATGGAAGAAGCAGACATAGAACTCAAGATTCCTGACCCGTTACGAGCCGATTGGTTCATGATTCTTGTCGACATCCAAGCCGATCTCATCTACAACGCACTCGTGGTCTTAACCTCACCACTCTTCCTCATCTACCGCTCATACCGCCGCGCAGCAGCTGCCATCTCCGTAGCAGAAAATACGGTTAAACGTGCTCCATCAAGGATCAAGGGTGGTGCCGCGAGGGTTGTTAGGAGGACGTGGTTTGGTGTAATGGGCGCATGCCACGTGTCGGCGATAATGGTGGCGGCTATGATTTTGGCGGTTGTGTTAGGTGTCGGGATTGTGAGTTTGTACGTAGAAAAGCCTGTGGTTGTGAGAGAAAGATTGTTTTTCGATTACACTGAAGATAACCCAAGTGCGGTTTTTAGTTTGGGCAAGAA
Source organism: Brassica napus (assembly GCF_020379485.1). Classification (NCBI taxonomy): domain Eukaryota; kingdom Viridiplantae; phylum Streptophyta; class Magnoliopsida; order Brassicales; family Brassicaceae; genus Brassica; species Brassica napus. The sequence goes on along the minus strand of NC_063445.1, from coordinate 2,941,534 downwards.
GAAGAGACCGTTTGGTGTTCCCCTTGGACATAAGGTTCATGTCTCTTTAGTTCTCTGGATGCCTGAATCTGATCTCAACCGACGAATCGGATTATTTCAGGTACATGTAAATTATAACTAGTAACCAAGACCGGTTCAGAAAGCAATCCACCAAGTGATTGATTATATTAAGAACTTTTTAGTAATTATTGAGAGTATAGTTTATAAGAATTTTTAGCATTATTTGAAATTTTTACTAATAAACCTTTTGAGAAAGTATACTACTATATAATAATTATCTTTAAAGGTAAAACTTCATATTAACAAATGATTTTAGTAACTTATGATTGACTATAATGAACAATGACTAATATTTTAGATATACGATTAGCTTCATAAAATTATCTTCACCAACTATATTATAAAATTCATAAATTTTTAATATAAATTATATCATATACATATAATATTAGATTAAAACATAAAAAAGTTCATTGCTAAAAATTTGATTAGAGCATTTAAAATATTAGACCGGCATAAGCAGTATGTTTTATGTAAACACGCTTACTGTTTCTTGTATGTTCCATGGACAGTTGAAAGTAGAGCTTCTATCACTGAAAGGCGAGATAATAGCAAGATCAAGCCAACCTTGCATGTTACGGTTCAGAAGCCAACCCATAAGACTTGCACGAACATTCGTGATGAGTGTTCCACTTGTTGCCGGAATAGCAAACGAAGCACAAACAATGAGAATAGATGCGTTAATGCACCAAGAGAAAGGGACAAGAACAAAAACCGTGAGGGTGACTCTGATTCCACGTGCACAGACTCGGTTATTGCCTCAGTTATATGAAGCTGAGATTGTCATAAATTCAAAACCTCCATGGACTAGACGAATGGCTTATAATTGGAAATGGACTCTTTCCGTCTGGACTTCAATGTATCTTTTTGTCCCTATCCTAATCGCTCTTCTATGGTGTTTTAGACCGTTCTTGTTCCCTTACGTTACTTCAAGAACCGTTGTGGAAGACCAAAACACAGAGATCAGAGTAGTCCAAGAGGAAGTAGCGGGAAGAAGATTGAGGGAAAGAAGAAACAAGCCTCGTCGACGAACCACGACACAGGAAATTTATATATTGTAATAAAATTATTTGTGTGTGTGTGTGTGTGTGTTTTCTCTGCAGAATCAAATTCTGCTCTGTAATAAACCGGTAATAACAAGAACTATAGATAGTAAAATTGACCAAACGTTGAGAAATTTTGTTAAGACTATTGGTTGGGTTTCATCTTCATACTTTAGTTTTTTATTTGTTTTTAAATCTCTAAATTTTACTAATCTTGTTGTAGCTTTATTTTTAAAAGTTAAAACATACATTAAGTTTCTATTAATGTTTACCAATCATGCTTTAACTTTATTTTTAGAATTATACTTTAATTTTATTTTTAAAGTTATAGGAAAAAAAAATAAAACAAATTTTATCTTATATATTTTAGAAATAAACGGTAGAATCTGTAAAAAATAAAAAAGTTATCTATAATATAAACTTAATTAGATAACCATAATACATTTATAAATATTCATTTAATTTTGGGTGTTTTTTAATTATTGAAATATTTACAATAACATAAATATTAGTTACATATCATATTTTAAATAACAATAAACTTTGATAATTTTATAAAAAAATAATATAAATTATTTTAATTGATAAAAATAATTATTTTATATATACATCACATATTTACATATTTTATTTTAAAATATCTAAAACATGTAGCTTAAAACTATAACAAATTGAACTATACCAAAAATCTCTAGAAAAAAAGTCTACACTAATAAGTTCACAGCTACAACCGATGTACCCACAACTACAATTTTAAAGCTAAATTTTTAAAGTCACAGTCAAACCAATCATCACTATTTGAGAAAAATAAACAAGTTAAATTGTTAAAATTTAGTAATTTGAAATTTGTTTCTCATATACAAATCTTTTAAAGTCGTTCAAATTACTAATCCAATTTAAAGCATCCAAAGTCCTATTTAAAACAATATAGAATTACATGTCAAACATAAAACAATAAATAAACCGTAAGTGCAATGTTTTGAAAACCGGATAGGACATTGACTCGGCATTGTAAATGGATCAATGGTCAGACCGGTCCAACTGAGCTTTAAATTTTAATTTAATTTTAGATTAACTAACTATATATATAATTATAAAATTCTGTTGTATAAAATTGTATATCATTGTTAGAATCTATATATCTATCTAAATAAATTATTTATCATTATATTTTATATTATTTTAAATGTTTTCATTTTATTTTTATATCATAAACAATATATTTTTTTATGATTTCTTTTTAAAAGTTTCTAGTTTTTAATATTTTTAACTTAAATTTGAGAAAATCAGGTTTTAATATTGAACCGAGTTACCGATTTTAGCGAACTTTACCCGTTTTTGAGCGGGTTTGCCGGTTCAACTCAAATCTTGTTTTTAGTACAGCCCGAAGCTGGTTAGAAGACCGAGTCACGGTCCGACGGCCAGTCCGGTCTGTTTTTTAAAACACTGCTTAAGTGAATAAAAATTTGATAGAGAAATACCCTATTATACAAAAAGGATTTCAAAGAGAAAAATGACTAAACTAGCATTTATTAAATGGTTAAAAACAAATATACACCTTAGATTAATTAGTCTAAAATTAGGGTTTAGTTTTAAAGTGGTAAAGGGTTTGGAGATTAAGATTTAGGATCTAGATTTTAGGATTTATGTATAAAATAATAAATTCTATTATATTTTTTAAAAAATATCTATTTAAATTAAATGTATTATTCTTTAAAAGTAACTTAATCTTTTTACTCTTTAATGAAATCTATTTACTAATTTTTGTCTTTGAACTATTTAGTTATAGAAAAACTTATTTTGTGGTGTTTTAGAAGATTTTCCCTTTTGATATTACATAAAAAGTTCCATAAAAGCAAAGGATTTCAAAAATAAGAGTTAAAAATATATATTTACAGCTTAATTAGCGGTTAATGCCATCAATGCAAATCTAGTTTACTTTTTTGTTATATCTTGAGCATCAAGCTGAGATTTTCCTTTTAATAAAATCTTAAATAAAAAATCATTTTCATATATGTTGAAGATCCTTCTCTTTCCTTTTTTACACGAAACAAGTGTATATATACTTTGTATATATAAAGCATCCTCAGTGTGCAGTTTTTCTAAAGCGTTGAGAAGATAAAAAACATGGTCAACTCAAAATTCGTTCTTTTGGCTTTCATAGCTCTGTCTCTTTTTCTTTCCGGTTAGTATTTCATAAACTCCATTTGAGACGAAAAGGCATTTTACAAAATCCTCTTTATAAAATAACATTTACATTAACAAGAAATCGGTGTATGGTTACACTTAACAAAACCATTTGTGTATGTTTGTTTTCTGTAGGTGCTGAAACAAGAGATACTGTGTGGTCTGGCTCTAAATTATCTTCATTTTGTTGCATCAGTCAGCCTCAATTAGGAGCTTGTGATACAAAACAACAGAATGATAGATGTGAGAAGCTGTGCATCCGTGGTTGTAGCCTAAACAAAGGCGGCGGCTGTCAACCTGTTCCTACTGGTTCTGTTTGTTCATGTTACTGTTAAACTAGCGTCATGAAAAATTATGCTCTTTTTTCTTTGATTATTTATTAATAAAACATATTCTTTTGTTATGCTCCATTCAGTGCCGTGGCTAGAGTATAAGGGGCCCAAGGAAAAAATAGTGATGTTAATGTAATAGTAATTTTAATTAATATAAAAATTAAAATTAATAATTTTATTGGGATTTTGAAATTATTATATGAAAGGAAAACTATAGAAACTTATAGAGGAAATTTTATGAATTTCGGTAAAAAATATATACATATAGTTAAATTTATACAGAAAAAAATTTCAGTGTAAAAGAAAAAAAAAGTTAGGGTAACATAAATGAAATTTTGAATAGTTTTTTTTGTTTTTGTAAAAATTGAATGTTTGAATAGTTTAAAAGAATGAAAACTATAGTTTTCAGTGATAATATTATAATTTTGTTTTTACCAAAAAAAAAAATTTACTCCCTCCGTTTTTTAATGTTACATATTTTAGATTTTTCACACATTTTAATAAAACACACTAAATTTGCATATTTTGTGTTTATCTTTGTTTCATAATTTTAAACCAATAACAATTCAGTAAGTGCAATTAAGTTTTTTGAAATTTGCAATTAGTTAATAAAACAAGTCTTAGAAATGTAAAAAAATGGATCTTTTTAAAACAATATTTTTTCCTAGAATATGTAATATTAAGGAACAGAGTGAGTATCATTTTGCTTACGAGTATCTAGTATCTTCAAATATGGAGCCCTAGAATTTTCTAATATGAGTGAGGCCTGAGCCTAATGCCACTCAAAACTTATACCTTTTTCTATTTCTTGTTCTGTCTTTAGGTTTTAGATCTTTCTCCCTTTTTCCTGTGCAAAGATCTTTCTCCTTAAAGATACGATACTTTTTTTTTTTTTTAAAGATACGATACTTGCCAAGATAATTTGGATTCTTTCTGTTTTCTCCAAATTTATTAACGCTATTTTCAGAAAATGCAGATGTATATTCCTTTGTTTTGTTTATATAATTATAGAAAGTCAGATTTTCGTGTATACATTTCGAGTAAGAAATCTTTCGTGTATGTTGAAGATTCTTGTTCTCTCTTTCCTTTTCACATGAAACAAGTGAGTACTTCCCTGCCTATATATAAAGCATTCACAACGTGAAGTTTCTCTAAATACCTGAGAAAATAAAAAGATGGTCGACTCAAAACTCGTTCTTTTGGCTTTCGTAGCTGTGTCTCTTTTCCTCTCCGGTTAGTATTTCGTAAAACTCCATCTCGAACCATTTTTTCAAATACATCCATTTTACAAAGCCATCTTTCTGATAACATTTTCATCAACAAGAGAAATTTATAATTTGGTTTTAAAGGAACTATATGTGTATGCGTTTTTGGTAGGTGCTGAATCAAGAGAGATTATGTGGAGTGGCTTCTGTTGCATACATCAGCAACAATTTGGAGCATGTGATACAAAACAAGATAATGATAGATGTGAGAAGCTGTGCCTTCATGGTTGTAGTAGGCACAACAAAGGTGGCGGCTGTCAAGCTGTTCCTACTGGTTCTGTTTGTTCATGTTACTGTTAAACTACTATCATGTAATAATGTAATATTATGCTCTTAGTTATTTGATTATTGATTAATCGAACGTCTTCTTTTATTATGCTCCATTTGTTCATGTTACTGAGTGGAGAGCATAGTTTCGCAAATTCACACACACATATATATATATAACTAATCATTAAGCATGCCCATAAAAATTGTTGATGTGTCACGATTGACAATAACCAGCTCTGTAGATGCATGGCACGTATAAAATTTTAGCATTATTGATGTTTGTATAGGTATGCCACAAATTCGGCAACTTCTCAACCTCTTACCAGGTTTTAATGCCTAAAGGACAAAAAAACTTGTTTATAGTTCGTGTCACTGTAATTTGTTGTTTAGCAGCCTTATTTGGTCATCTTTAGTGAGAATGATTCAGCCAGCATCCAACAAACAACTTTGAAAAGATAAGTAGATCCAGAACGCCCAAACACCACCAGGTCAAATTCCTGACTCGATACCTATTTCCAAATTAGACTTTTCTTTGCACAGAGATGACTTTCATTCCTTTTTGGGGGTCAATAACTGACTTTTTCAAAATATTACGTCAATATAACATACAAATCAAACTTCAAGCCAATAGTATACTGACACGTAAGTAGTTAGAACTTTCTAGCTCCCACGTGCCAAGAAAATAACAAGCTTTTATTTAGAAATTTTCCAAAAGAAGAAGTAGACCAAAACAATTCACTTTCCTTGTCCTCCTTCCTCTTCTTTTCTCCACAGTTTGAAGTTTCTAAATAGAGTTAGCTCTCACAGCCGCTTGATGACCACATCCGCAGCACGCGGTTTCCACGTGACCACCACGAGGAAAGAGATCGTTGCACCGGCCTCTTCTCCTCTTCTTCCCTTGCCGGAAAACAGGATCATCAGTCTCTCCAATCTCGACCTTCTTCTTCCTCCTGTCGACATAAACGTTTGCTTCTTCTACAAGAAACCACTTTATAACACTACAAATGATGTCCTCAAGACTTCATTGGCGGAGGCTCTCGTCTCTTACTACGTCCTTGCCGGCGAGGTTGTGGCCAATCCAATCACCGGAGAGCCCGAGATTCTGTGCAACAACAGCGGCGTTGAAGTGGTAGAAGCCGCTGCTGACGTAGAGCTCCGAGAGCTTAACTTGCATGATCCTTACCAAAGTATTGCCAAGTTTGTTCCCATGAAAGTGCATGGAGTCTTTGCTATTCAGGTAACAATCGGGAAAGTCCTAAATAACCACTTCATATAAAGAGAAAATTTTAAAGATCATTATGAATTTAGAAAAGTAGCTTATAAATTCATTGTAATCCAAATACAGAACTATACATAACTTACTATTTGTTAATTTAGATAAAGTTCTAACATAAAATCTATCGGTGATAAATGGAATGATATGTCTATCTTTTGTATTATTCAACATTTTGCCAATTTCCAACGTGAGACAATGTGAGACCGTCTTTGAGTTAGATAGATTATGAATCGAGTTGAGTTGGACTGCATAAATCGGATTTTGATAAAATATAATATAAGTGTAGATTGATGCAACTATTTTATATATTATTTAAAATATTTTTCCAAACTTCCGATTTATGAAATTCTCCATAATACTATTTTTATAATTTGTCTGATTAGCTTACTGAACTGAGATGCGGGAGCCTAGTCGTGGGATGCACGTTTGATCACCGTATAGCTGATGCATATTCAATGAATATGTTCCTCTTATCATGGGCCGAGATCTCACGATCCGATGTACCAACCTCTTATGTACCTTCGTTCAACAGATCTCTCCTAAACTCACGACGACCCTTAATCATCGACTCATCAGTAGACCAAATGTACATGCCTGTAACGTCGTTGCCCCTTCCACAAGAAACCACAAACCCGGACAATATCCTCACAAGCCGTATCTATTACATCAAAGCAGATGTCGTGCAAGACCTCCAAACTCAGGCTGGCAATGGTAAGAGGACGAAACTCGAGTCCTTCAGCGCGTTCTTGTGGAAACTCGTGGCTAAACACGCCGCAACAACAGATTCAAAAGTCCCGAACTTGAAGTCCAAATTTGGCATAGTTGTTGACGGAAGAAAGAAACTTACGGAGCAAGAAACCAGTACTTACTTCGGGAACGTCCTCTCGGTCCCATTCGGTGAGCAAAGAATCGATGACTTGACCCACAAGCCATTGTCTTGGGTTGCTGACGAAGTGCACAAGGTGTTGGAGAGTTCAGTGACCAAAGACCATTTCTTGAATTTGATTGATTGGATCGAGACTCGCCGTCCGGTTCCGGTTCTATCAAGGATATACGGAGCAGGATCCGAAGATGGACCCGCTTTCGTAGTCTCCTCGGGGAAGAGTTTTCCGGTGACCCGAATTGATTTTGGGTGGGGCTCGCCGGTTTTTGGATCGTACCATCTCCCACTAGGAAGCAGAACTGGATACGTGATGACAATGCCTAGTCCGGTGGTGGACAAAGGCGCGGGAGATTGGATGGTTTACTTACACCTTGAGAAAGGACAGTTGAAATTTATCGAACAAGAGGCTCCTCATGTGTTTAAGCCAATAGACAATGATTATCTCAAGATTTGATCATTTGAAGCCATACAGATACTAATATGTTTGTTGGGTTGTCAAGTTTTTGTATATTATCCAAACGTAATATTGTTAGATACATTTCATTCTTAAGCTCGTTTTAATATAAAACTTACTGTGACGAATTAAACTATGTTTCATTATGAGTTCAATCAAATAATTCTGTTTTGTGACTTTGTCCAATTTTAAACACTCATAACAAAAAGCGTATGTTGAGAAATATATATATATATATATATATATATATATATATATATATATATATATATATATTTGCTTTCAAATTTCAAATAACCACTCCAAATTTGGACAAACATTTTTTGGACCATTGTTTTGTTATAAACCGACTAGTTACAGTTCACAATAAAATTGGTATGTTCGGACAAGCCTAAATGTGCCTCGGAAGGACCATTTGACAGCTCTAGTGGTGTCAATTGTTTACGGTAATTGATATAGGATTATGCGATTTTGTATATAGTTTTTTTTTTCACCTAAAAGTATAACACATCATTATTTCTATAACGCAAATCAAAATTCTATAGTATTTCATAATTTCCCATATAAGTAGATTTTTTTCTTTTTTTGAATAATTTCATATATATCCATTTTTTTCCCACGACGATTCTGCACCTCGCGTCCATCGAACAACAACAGTGAAAGTACGTAAGTACCCCAAAGGGTCACTTTCCTTCTTCTTTTATTCGAGGGTAGTATTGACTTTGTACACAAAATAAAGAGAAACTGATAGTGATATACATTACAATAAGCAAAAGTCTCAGGGTTCATTTGAAGATCACATTCCAAACCAAAAGATCATTGCAAAGCTTTTACATTCTTCGAGCTTCTTCAACTATGACTCTCTCCCTCCGAATCGCTCCGTCACCGGTATCGTTCCGTTACTCTCCGGCTCCGTCCACCCCCTCCGGCGTCGGATTACGTCCGGCCAAGCAGCGCTGCCGGATCCCGAACTCAGGCGTCGCCGCGAAAACAGGATCATGTTCTAGCGGTGGTGTTTTAGATTCAAGGAAGAGGATCGGCGGTTCCTGTGTTGTGAGGTGTAGCTTAGAAACAGTGAATGTCAGTGTCGGCGAGGTGACGGAGGTTGACAAGGACACGTTTTGGCCAGTCGTCAAAGCCGCTGGTGATAAGCTTGTTGTCCTCGACATGTACACTCAGTGGTATGTTTCCGACCACTTCTTCACTTTACCTTTAATTGCTTCTCATGCCCATCAAGAAAAATGCTGTCTTTACCCTCTTTTTTTTACGTTTAACTATTGAGTAACTTCAATGGATTAGATTAGAACTAATCTTTGATCCCCTTAAGTTTACATTATCAGACTGTTTCTCTGGACAGTTATGTTTTGTTTGTTTGTTGGGTTTGCTAGATACAAAAAAGTATGAATATTTACCGAGAGTATGTGCATTTAAGAAACAAAGCCTAAATCTTTTTTGATTTCACATCAGTATGAATGTTTGAGATAAGGTTACTAGTAAATGTATTTTATTTGGTGTTGAGAAATAAATGTATTTTATTTGGTGTTGGGATCTCTCTGTAGGTGTGGTCCGTGCAAAGTTATGGCTCCTAAATACAAAGAGCTATCAGAGAAGTACCAGGACATGGTGTTTCTTAAGCTTGACTGCAACGAAGACAACAAGGTGTGTTAACTTTTTCTTTATTCTTTTTTTTTTCACTTGTTTCTTAAGTCGTAACACAGAACTCTTGATTGCAGCCAGTGGCACAGGAGCTAGGGATTAGAGTGGTTCCAACCTTTAAGATCTTGAAGGACAATAAGGTGATAAAAGAAGTGGTCGGAGCAAAATTTGATGAGTTGCTTGCAGCCATTGAGGCAGCGAGGTCAGGCTGAGCCTCTCTCTCTCTATATATATATCACTCCCTGCTATAGAGTATTAGGATCATTCTCCATCAACATGTAATTTGTTTGGCTCTATGTATGTAAAACTCTCTGCTGTTCCTTAAACTGGATTCAGTTGTAATGTTAACAGTGTATGTATAAACGCTGGAAAGTTATGAAGTATTATGAGCTAAATACTTTATATATCAAAAGTTCACAAAAACAAGTGGGTTGGCTAGTTTTGATCGAGATCAATAATGTATTTCCACTGCACAAGCTTGATTTATGACTTTAAATTTGGAGAGTAACATGGATTGTTGAAACAAAGATTATGGTGTATGTGCTTGTTTTCAATAGATGTTCCAACTAGATTTTTAACAAGTCATAATTTCATTGTAGTTGTTCACCAAATCCAATTTGGCCTAGTAGTATTATAACTTTAATCTATTTGGCATATGTATACTAGGCCAATGTACTTGGATTTATTCATATATTCATATATTCATAATTTTTGAATTTATAATTTATTGACAAATAAATCTTATAATTTCTCTAAAGTAGTTATAATAATTATCATTTTTCTATTGGTAATTTAAAAAAAATGTATGAAAAAACGAGACAAAAAGAAAATAGACAAAACTACAGATCGGAGGTGACACGTGGCGAGATCTGGAAGCGAGTGATAAATCATAAGAAACGAGATCCGAGTCTCTCAGACAAATCTCTTTCTATCTCTCTATAGCTGGAAGTGAACTGTTGAGGCCTTTGGTTTCATCGAGAGACCCCTAAAACCCGATCTGCAACAACAATGGCGTCTTCTTCGTTCTCCCTCACGTCCCCGGCTGCTTCCGTCTATGGAGCCACTCAAGCCTCGTCGCAGCTACCTCTCCCAACCACCCGCTCGCGTCTCCCTCGCAGAGTTTCCTTCCGTCTCTCCGCCAAGCCCAAGCTTCGCTTTCTCTCCAAGGTACACGCGCTTCTCTCCCATAAAGGATTGGCCTTTTTGTGTATTTATCAACTTTATTTTTTGGGAGTTATGTCTCTGATAGGCTAGTTTAATAACCCATCATAGCTGTTTGGTCTCATGTCTGAATCCCCTGAAAATGCATTAAATCATTTTGTTCTTATGTAACTTTTGTGGCATTTTATGATTGCAGCCTAGTCGCAGTAGCTACCCTGTGGTGAAAGCCCAATCTAACCAGGTAAGCTCCTTACCTACTGATGATCTCTTTGAGAAAATGAAATGTTTTCTCCAAAATAATTATATTCATTTTTGGACTCTCCTCCTGTGTTTAAAGGTTGGTGGCAATGCGTCATCAAAAGCTTCAGCTCCTGTAAAAATTGATGAGTCATCGGCTGAAGAAAAGGATTCAAACTCTTCTTCTTCAGGTGATTTAGCTACAGAGGAGTCTATCTCTGAGTTCTTGACCCAAGTAACAACTCTTGTCAAGTAAGTACCGTTTCCTTGTTACATCACATAAACGTTGTAAACGTCCATGATTGAAGAATATACTCTTACCTCCCTCCCTCGTGCAGGCTTGTGGATTCTAGAGACATTGTTGAGTTGCAGTTGAAACAGCTCGACTGTGAGCTTGTTATTCGGAAAAAGGAAGCTTTACCTCAGGCCCAAACCCCTGCGCCTTATGTGATGATGCAGCAACCAAACCAACCATCTTATGTTCAAGCAACTGCTCCTCCTCCTCCTTCTGCACCTGCACCTTCAACTCCAGCCTCCTCGCCTCCACCATCCCCACCTAGTCCAGCGAAATCATCGCTTCCAACTGTTAAAAGTCCCATGGCAGGCACTTTTTACCGCAGTCCAGGACCTGGTGAACCACCCTTTATCAAGGTTAGTGTATTTGCTAATTTATTTTCTTTTTTGGTATTTCACTGGCTGGATTGGTACTATATGAGTTTTTTGATGCTTCAGGTTGGAGACAAAGTGCAGAAGGGACAAGTTCTATGCATCGTTGAAGCCATGAAGTTAATGAATGAAATAGAGGTGAGTTCCTTAAAATCACCTCTTACCAAATTGTTGTCTACTAACGGTGAACTATCTATATCTATCGCTTCTCTTTTTTCAACTCTGAAACTTGCAATGTCTTATTCTCAGTCTGATCAAACGGGAACCGTAGTGGATATCGTTGCAGAAGATGGCAAGCCTGTTAGTCTCGACACTGTAAGTTTCCTAAATTCTCTCTATCTTTAATACATTCAAGAACCACATTTTTGTTTTTTTTACTACATCATTTTAATTGTAAATAATGATATAGAAACTTCCTAGGATTGAAAGAGGTATCTACTGATGTATATTGTTTTCATGGTGTGACTACAGCCTCTGTTTGTGGTTCAACCGTAGAATCGACACCACGAGAGATGGAGAAAAGAGGGCTACTTTAATTCGATCTATGTGCTTTGGTAATACTGTTTCTTGAGTTTAAGAATGTGTCTTCTTTCTTCATTGTTACTGTCAAACTCTGTTAGTTTTTTTTTTGGTTTGGTGAGGAAGAAAGAGTTTTTTTTTTAGTTTCTGTTGGTTAAACAAAAAAAAAAGATGAGGCTATGTTTTATTTATTTTCTTATTACAATACACACGCATTCTTGGTTCTGTTATATGGGACATTGCAATTTCTACTTCAAAAGTATAATCATCAAGTTGGCTATTTATTTCTTTAAACTCGGCCCGGCCCATTTTACGTAAGGGCCAAACCATATAAGGAAGTTGAATTCACCAATTAAAAAATTATTGTGTCACCTGGTAATGGAAAGATTACTAGAGAAATGAGATTTGCATTGTGTAGAACAGAGACCAAGAGTCAGATCGATCAATGAATGATGATGCTATCCATCTAAGCTCGTTTACATATGATTTTATATCGAAATGAATTTATATACTGCAAAAGAGGGGTTAATATTATAATGTTCTGATTTAACGTTGAAATTATTTTAAATCTTATTAAAGCCAACAAAATTTACTATCATTTACAGAATTCGTCAAGATACAATTAAAGCTTGTTAAGCCGTCTTTGGTCAACAAAAGGGTCAAATGTTACAACTTATAACAATTAAAAACGTGAACGGCAGGATTCGAACCTGCGCGGGCAAAGCCCACATGATTTCTAGTCATGCCCGATAACCACTCCGGCACGTCCACTTCTTGTTTAAATAACAGCTACAAAAAGTATCTATTGTCATATCAAATGGGTAACGTTTGATCAACTTCCTTACAAAATGCTGAACTTTGAAATTTTTCAAAAAACTGCTACGGGTGAATTTATTCATATAGTAGTCACTAGTTTTTTGTTGCTATAAAACCATCTCCAATAATACTCTGTAATTTCCTCTAATTTTACTCTAATATAGAATTAATGAGTTATTTTAAAATTTGTAGTATGACTTGATTTAGATAGCATATCCTGTAGTATCTATAGTAATTGAGTTTTTCAATGAGTTTCTCACAAACATAAATCATGCAAAATGAAAAGGAGATAATTTCATATTTAAGAAATTCAAACCATGTTTGAGAAACTCTCTCATATATTTTTTTTTTGTTAATCAACCACCCATCTATCCAAATTAAATTTTAATTGGTAAAATAATAATTCTAAGGAACAAGTCTATGCATGAACATGTATGAAACATTTCAAATTTATCATGCGAAAGACAAAATGCATCTGGTCAGTCGACTGCAGTGTTATAAAATCGGTCTACGCGGCAAATAAGATTTAAACAAAACGATTTTTTCATAACGTTTTTTTTCTTCTTCTTAAAAGTGGTCTAAATGTCTAATTAACTAGTAAAACTGAATTCAATTAAATAATCTGAGTATTTCACTAAACCTAAGGAGTAATTTTCAATTCGGGCTTTATTCTCTGATTCACGAGGAACTCACGTTTTGGTTTCTTCATGGCCTGATAAAGTGATAAGATATGTAACCTTATCTCCGTTGTCGGTAACCGAGGTCTCCTACACGAGACTCTTATTTTTTTGGTAAAAATATTACATTCATCTACCGATTTGTTCTATTTATAGGTAAATCTTCTAAGCCAATATAAAAAAAATTATTTTGCGAGAGAGCGCTAAGAGATGGAGGAACTTAAACCATGCGCCGCAAACTCGCCGCCGTTAACACCGTTAAGTTTCTTGGAGAGAGCCGCCACAGTTTACGGCGACTGCACCTCCATCGTTTACGGCGCTAACACCGTCTACACATGGCGGGAAACAAACCTCCGCTGCTTACGCGTCGCGTCGTCTCTGTCTTCCATCGGAATCGGCAAATCGGACGTCGTCTCCGTGCTCTCTCCCAACACTCCGGCGATGTACGAGCTCCAGTTCGCCGTTCCGATGTCCGGCGCGATCCTCAACAACATCAACACTCGTCTCGACGCTCGCACCGTCTCCGTTCTTCTCCGCCACTGCGAGTCTAAGCTTCTCTTCGTCGACGACGTCTCCTCTCGCGAACTCGCCGTCGAAGCGGTCGCGACGATGACCGCTCCGCCGATTCTCGTCTTCATCGCCGATAAAGAAGAAAAAGGAAGTGGAGGTGCTGACGTGGCAGGTCAGGTTAATAAGTTCAGTTACACTTACGATGAACTTATAGAGAGAGGCGACCCGGGTTTTAAATGGATCCGACCCGGAAGCGAGTGGGACCCGGTTGTGCTTAATTATACTTCCGGTACGACCTCGGCTCCCAAAGGAGTGGTAACACTGCCACAGGGGACTATTCGTAATGTCGCTTGATTCTCTAATCGATTGGACCGTACCGAAAAATCCGGTTTACTTATGGACTCTACCGATATTCCACGCTAACGGTTGGACTTTTCCGTGGGGGATCGCTGCCGTTGGAGGAACTAACGTCTGTCTACGGAATTTCGACGCGCCGCTTATCTACCGTTTGATCCGTGATCACGGCGTTACGCACATGTGCGGAGCTCCCGTGGTGCTCAGTATCTTGTCGGCGAGTCAGGATGTTCAGCCTCTTGACCATCCAGTCAACGTTTTAACCGCCGGTGCTCCTCCGCCTGTTGTTGTTCTCCTCCGTGCAGAGTCAATAGGTTTTAAGATCAGTCACGGTTACGGTTTAACGGAAACCGGCGGTTTGAACGTGTCATGCGCGTGGAAGCCGCAGTGGAACCGGTTACCGGCGAGCGATCAAGCGAGGCTGAAGGCAAGGCAAGGAGTGAGAACCGTCGGGTTTACAGAAATCGACGTGGTGGATCCTGTAACGGGCCTTATCGTTGAGAGAAACGGAGAACATGTCGGGGAGATTGTGATGAGAGGGAGTTCGATCATGCTTGGTTACTTGAAAGATCCTGTCGGAACGGAGAGTGTTCTGAAGAGCGGGTGGTTTTTCACGGGAGATGTGGGGGTGATTCACTCGGATGGGTATCTAGAGATTAAGGATAGGTCGAAAGATATAATCATAACGGGAGGAGAGAACGTGAGTAGCGTGGAGGTCGAAGCGGTGATGTACACGAATCCGGTGGTGAGTGAAGTGGCGGTGGTGGCTAGACCGGATGAGTTTTGGGGAGAGACGCCGTGTGCGTTTGTGTATCTGAAACCTGGTTTGAGGATGAAACCGACGGAGAAGGAGATGATAGAGTATTGTCGGAAGAGGATGCCGAGGTATATGGTTCCCAAGACGGTGTCGTTTAGGAATGAATTGCCCAAGACTTCGACCGGGAAAGTTATGAAGTTTGTGCTTAGGGAGATTGCCAAGAAGATGGGTCAGACCAGCTTGAGTACAGGTCCAGTGTTGAGCATAAACAAATAAAACATCAAACTATAGTTTCTATAATTTAAGAAATATTTACATAAACATATGTTTTAAAATTTGTAAAAGAAAATTGTATTAAATTATTTACTAAATTGTTTATAGAGCACACCGATTAAGCATGCGATTTGTTAGTATATAATATGGTTATGGTTATGGATTGAAGTATAAGAGCATCAAACAACCATGTCACCACTTGTGAAAACAAACGTTGGCTAAACATTGTTAGTTAAGATACATAAATGTTTAGTTTCTCATTTTTGTTAATTTATGGAATTTATACAAGTTTCTGATTATTGCCCAAAAAAAAAATATATACAAGTTTCTGACGTATCGCCTCTTTCTCTTTTATCTTCTTCCCCTTGTATACCCTCTAGCTGAAGATACACACCCTCATGGCGTTTTCTGAGTTCTCAGCAAACTAAGTTACCTAGCTGTTGTTGTTGTTGTTGATTAGAGAATTTGCTTAAGCTGCTGTTATGATATGCTGGATCTTGATCATATACATAACGTTAATAATAAACTTTTTAAGAACCAAATATGTTGTTATCCAAGATGAGAAGACGGAATATGAAGCAACATATATAGTTGACTATAAAAAACACAAAACTAGAAAGAAAAAACTCAGAAAAACCCCTTTAATCCAGTATAATTAAGTGGAACTCATTATTCTCAAGAAGATGGGACTATTCTCCAACAACAAGATCTCCAGGGATGATCTGAAACCAGGAGACCACATCTATGCGTGGCGCAACGCTTATATCTATTCCCATCACGGTTCCATCTCTTTTCTTCTGTTCTCTCGATCAATATTAGTTCTCTGGGTCTTTGAATAACGCGATGTCCCTGTTTCTAGTTTCACAGGGATCTACATAGGCGATGGAAAAGTCATTCATTTCACTCGTGGAGATGGTCCAGTAATGAGAAAAGGTACTTTTGTAGACAAGATCATTGTTAGTTCAATGACTAATCACGGAGGTTACAATCCTTGTCCTAACTGTGGCAAACGATCCAATACCCGTGGTGTAATCTCTTCTTGTCTTGATTGCTTTCTCGCCGGAGGAAACCTCCATCTCTTCAAGTACAATGTCTCTCTAGCCATCTTCATGTCCCAACTTCGAGGAGGTACATGCACAATAGCACCTTCAGACCCTTCCAATGAAGTCATTTCCCGTGCGAAGTTCCTCTTACTGAGAAATGGGTTTGGTGACTACCATCTTTTCAAGAACAACTGTGAAGATTTTGCTATCTATTGTAAGACTAGTTTAGTGGTTGGCAAAAGCTATGTGCTTGGAAGAAACGGTCAAGCCAATACGGTGGGCTTAGCTGCTTGCGTAGCACGTATGCTTACTCCTTTGGTCAGAAATGTTATTCGTCTCTTTTCCGACGTTGGTATGCGAAAGGATGCTATCAAAGTGCCTGTCGAGAGCCTCGTTGCATGGCGGAATAAGGACGATACAACTGTTACGAGGAAAAGAAGACTGCAACATAAAAATAAACATAGTGTTTTAACTTTTTACAAACATATTGTAAAATTCCGATTCCTGATATGAGTAAATTATATATGTTGAAAGATTTTAAAATTTTATTTGACTATCTGTAAACTTGAGATGATATTATAAACTCTAAACTTCTGTTTTGTATTGACCATTAACGTGAGTATATATACAAAGGCATAAGCCGACGTCGAGACGTAACCCTAGAGAAAATAGGAAACATAACATAAGAGTAAAACGGTTTAGTTATCTAAGATACACTTTCCTAATACTCCCTTTCAAGTTGGAGAGTGAAGGTCTTGAACACCCAACTTAGACAACAACGCTTCAAATTGGGGACGTCCCAAAGCTTTGGTTAAAAGATCTGCAATTTGATCTTTCGACTTGACATGAATGGTTGAAATAAGACCTGCTTTAACTGCATCACGTACACTGTGACAATCACGCTCAAGATGTTTCGTACGTTCATGAAAAACAGGGTTAGCGGCAATATAAATAGCTGCTTTACTGTTACAATAAAAATGAACAGGTTTAACAATCTTGACTGAGTTGACTCCAAGATCCTCCACCAAAGGAACAATCCATTTGACTTCTTTAACAGCCGTGGCCATGATCCTATATTCCGCCTCTGCGGATGACATAGACACCGTGTCTTGCTTCTTAGTCTTCCAATCAATAGGTGAATCACCCAAATCAATAGAATCATATAAGATACATTTTCCTAATACTATCCACATCATTAAAGTGTATTTACAAGTCTTTCAAACTTTTCGAAATAACATACCATTTGTCGCCTTGTCGGTAAGATGGTAAAGTTGTCAAAGATCTAACGTGGGGCCCATTGGCAGAGGTGGTATAAACATAAACACAAGGACAGTTCGAAAATCTGTTAATGCGTGGGTTTCTCATATCCACTCACGACACGTGATGTGTTTCCTACGTGTATGAGTATTATCTGTTACCGTGTTACGATTTACGAAAGGGCTTTTTATGGTAAAATAATAGGAGTTGTGTTGCTTGCTCCAGAAGGAACACGGTTTGGTAATAAAAATAATAATAAAATAAATTTCTGTAGTAATAATAAATTCAAGGAAAAAGACAGAGAGAGAAAAGCCAACTCATTAAAAGCAAAATCGGATCTGTCCTTTGTCCGTAGAAGAAGAAAGAAGATGGGATTGCTCTCGAACAAGATCTCCAGAGATGAACTCAAAGCAGGCGATCACATCTATTCATGGCGTTCTTACATCTATACCCATCACGGTTCCATCTCCTCTCTCTCTCTCTCTCTCTCTCCTTTTTTAATCATATCTGAGAATATGATGAATAACGCGTGATTTTTTTCTTCAATGTTCACAGGAATCTATGTAGGAGATGGGAAAGTAATTCATTTCACACGTGGAGGTGGTTTAGAGATTGGAACAGGGACTATTCTGGACAAGATCATCGTTAGTTCTGTTCCTCATCATGGAGACAACCCTTGTCCTGATTGCGGAGATCAAACCAATCTCAACGGTGTGATCTCCTCTTGTCTTGACTGTTTTCTCTCCGGAGGAAACCTCTATCTCTTCGACTACAATGTCTCCAAGGCCATCTTTCTCGCTAAGCAACGAGGAGGTACCTGCACTATAGCAGCTTCAGATCCTCCTGAAGACGTCGTTGCACGCGCGAAGTTCCTCCTATTGAGAAACGGGTTTGGTGAGTATCATCTCTTGGACAACAACTGCGAAGATTTCGCTATCTATTGCAAGACCGGTTTGCTGGTGTTGTCGGTGACCAAGTCGGGGAGTAGTAGCCAGGTGAATTCGGTGTGTGCAGCGGGTGGGGTTGTTACTTTGACACTCAGGGCGTTAGGTGTGGGAACGAGTGGTTCCTTGGCGACAGCGACGTCTCCAGCTTTGACGGTTTCTGCTTCAACTAGTGCTCTTTCTACGACGCTTGGAGCTGTGGCTACTGGTGTTGGAGCTGTGGCGTTGACGGGGTATGGTAATTACTGTATTAGTCGTTTGGCTTATGACGTTGGTGTGAGGAAAGATGTTCGTAAGGTCCCTGTGGAAGAGCTCGTTGCACTTATGGCAGTTATACAAGGTAAATCTGAATCAGACGACAACAACAACAAGATCGAGTCTAAACTTAATTAGCATTTGTTTTGGTTAATGAGTTGGTGACTAATTTGTAATGTATTGTGTAAACTGTGTTTTTAACTATTTATGAAAGTGGAACATACAGTAAAACTATATTAAATGAGAGAAATTGAGAGTAAATACCACAAGCTCCTTCAGAGCGGTTGTAATTCTATTGGTTTAGTTAAAGATATATGTTCGTTCATAACCCAGCCATTTTTTAACCACCAAGTTTATTACAAGCCTTCGAAAGCTTATGATTATTACTAGAGATAGAGATGGTGTTTTTACATTTTCGAAAAGTAGTGATGACTAATTGACTAAAACAAACATATAAGTCTTCCACATTCTCTAATATAAGTCCTACAACAACAACACCTCGAAATGCCATGACCGTGAGGAGAGATAATCCATTCACACAATGATGAAACAACGTGCAAGTCCTTGACTAGTTTCCAGTAACAGGTGGCAAGCAAGTCCTCTGCACAAGAAGATCGTTTTATTTTATAACTAAAAACGACAACAATGCATGATTGTTAAAAGAGATTGTTATTAAACCTTTGGAACTACAAAGGAAGAGAGTATCCACGAAGGTAAGTCGAATCCACTCCAGATTCTCTTACCAATGCCACTCTTCCTGTCCTAGCCACCTTCATTTCTCCAAACACAAAACCATTAGAATCACCAAAACTGGTGAAGAGATGAGGTTTTAAAAAGGAAGCAGCATGAACTTATATTACCTCGCAGATTCCGTAGACCTCTAACTGCGTTTGTAATGCAGCCATCTTTCTGATATCCCCTGTAACCTGCAAACCGAAGATTTCTCATCAGCTATTATCAAATTCTAAGCCTTTTTGTTTGTTTGTGCCTTTGTGACAATTTACCTCAAGAGTGATAGTATGATCAGAGACATCAATGGCTTTAGCTCGGAACACTTGAGCGATATCGAGAACATCTCTCCTTGCAGAAGTATGAGCAGCTACTTTGATGAGCATCAGTTCTCGCTCCGCAAATGGCATGTGGGTTATATTTTGAACCTGGAACACACACAATGACAAGGAAACATCTTATTAGACCTATAAAAACCAAACAAATGTACACTAGAAACTCCATAAATTAATATTTAATAAATTAATAAGCACAATAAATTAATAATTTTTACCAAACTGGACTAGTATAAAATTTGACATAATTCAATAAGATAATAATATAATACTTTTGAAAAACCCTATGTAAATATATATTGTTCCAATATAAATATAAATTTGTATATGTATATATAAATATAAACCATATAGTTTGTATAGTTTGTTTTTTACTCATAGTGAAGTATATCTTTAATTTTTCTTAATATTTACATTTACATTTATGGTACACATTTTCTATACACCAAATGATTGAATAAGAACAGCATAAAATTTTATCTATAAAATTTAATCAATGCATATGCTATAAAATCAAGTATTCTTCTTTTTTTAACATAAAAACATACATTAGATTATATAAATTTTCTAAAAAGAATTTTGTATAAGTAGTAACTCTACAAAGTCCCAACATTAATATTTTTTATAGAGTATTTACTACATTATTAAGTTTTTCAAACCATTGTCTCACCTCATGAAGATCAATCAGCTTCTGAAGCTGCCTCACCAACTTGTCGATGTTTTCATCAGTTCCAGGGATAACTGTAGTGATCCGAGACAAGCCCTCTTTCTCAGCAGGACCAACAGCTAGACTCTAGAGCAACAAAAATTATAACTTTCACATATTTGTTGAAAGAATATTAATCAGTGAAACTAAAAGTTAAGAGTGTTTGCATAATAACCTGGATGTTATAACCTCTCCTAGAGATAGCTCCGGTTATTAAATTGAGAACTCCAGGAACGTTAGCTACAAGTATAGACAACGTGTGTGACCGGAGACCATCCGACTGCAATCATTTAAACAGTTTCACGTTCACTATGACCTCAGATTGAAAAGTATAGCAATGTATCTTACATCTTCATCGTAGACCACTCCCCAATGAGCATCAAGGACCGGTTTGAAATCATTATAAGGCTCCACTGGATAGACGTCACCCTAAAATAACAACATACCACAGGGGCTTAAGATATGTAGAGCAGAAAAAAGAAAAAAAAAAACAAATGAGCTAATGATGTTAATCTATACCCCAGATGATGCAGTGCCATTTCCACCAGTCAACGCTCGC
This sequence comes from Brassica napus, assembly GCF_020379485.1. Lineage (NCBI taxonomy): Eukaryota > Viridiplantae > Streptophyta > Magnoliopsida > Brassicales > Brassicaceae > Brassica > Brassica napus. Next base: position 2,920,310 of record NC_063445.1, on the reverse strand, counting down.
TTTGTGTTCGCTGCAACAGTCTCATGAGATGATTGGTTTACGAGGTGTGGGTATGATGCAGCTGAAAATCTCCAGAATGGAGCAGTTTCTCCCATCTTTTCCCGTCTCAGAGCAATCTAGAGTCAAACAATAGTATACAACAACGGTTAGTAATGACAAAAGTGTTGATTACAGTCACTTAAACACATAAACTGACTACATGGAGCAATTACTGATATTTGAGAGTAATTAAACTAATGAGTTGTCTTGTAAGACGTTAACAAGTCATTTAAAAAGTTAGATTGGAAGTTTCACGTACGATTGGCTCTACCATGACATCTGGGTTGAAGTCTTCCAAGTGTGACATTGCAGATAAAAATAAATAAAATGAAACTTAACAAGTGGCTACAAGTATTGATACTTGTGACTCCAACCGTTCAATAAAGCTTTTCAAGACGAAACTAAAATAAAAGGCTACAAGTGGCTACAAGCTGAGGTTGTTGACAGTTAAGAAGCATGGAGAAAATAAAGATTACCTTCCCAGTTCTAGCGACTTCTTTTATTCCAAACTTCTCTAAGTTCGCCGTTAGTGCAACCATCTTTCCTGGGTCTCCAGTTACCTAAAGAACAAAAAAGATGAGACTCATTAGAACCATCCTTGACCACTTGATAACGTGAAGAACAAGACTGACCTCGATCGTTAGAGTGTGATCCGAGGTATCCACCACTTTTGCTCTAAAGATATCCACCAACCACATGATCTGTATAGACCACAGAAACATTAGAAGGAAAAAAAAAGGCTCCTTAGTGAGAGTGTGTGACTCAAGACTCAGTTAATACAAAAAGGAAGAAAGCATCTCCCCATCCATATTCATCTAATATCAATTGTGATTTTAATAAGATTCGACTAATCATTATATGGAAAAAAAAGAAGCTCTCTAGTGTGACTCAATTTAAAGCCTCCTTTCATTCATATCCTTAAAAAGGTTTTTCCAATGTGATTGAATTTATCATATCACCCAACCAATACTGAAAAACTAAGTTCAGAGATTAGTTCATTTGTGCAATATCAATCAACTATAGTTTTTACCTCAGAGCGGGTGGTTGGATCAGCGTTAAGCTTAATCAGCATTAACTCACGTTCCACATGCGGCTCCTTGGAGAGATCTTCAACCTTAACCATAATAAGCACAAGATTAGTCATTATCAATGACAAGATACTAGTAAGAGAACAAATTTTAAAACAAACCTTGATGACGTTGACGAGTTTGTTAAGCTGTTCTACAACTTGCTGCAAGACTTTGTCAGTCCCAAGAACAACAATAGTAAACATAGCTTTGTCTTCGTTCAATCCCACAGCTAGAGACTCAATGTTGTACCCTCTTCTAGCAAACACTCCAGCTATACGGTTGATTATACCGCTCTCGTCACCCACAAACACCGAGATCGTATGCCTCCTCACTCTACAAAACACAAAAGGTGAGACTTTCCAGTAAGATAGAACACATAAAGGTAAAAGCTTTTGGCTGCAAATGTGTAAATTGGAAGCAACCCAAGTTCGAATCAGCTAAAAAGACTCGATTTTTAATCGACCCATTAACGAAAGTAACAGTCTTTATGACTTGTGTAAGATAGAACACATGAAGGTAAAAGCTTTTGGCTGCAAATGTATAAATTGGAAGCAACCCAAGTTCGAATAAGCTAAAAAGACTCGATTTTTAATCGACCCAGTAACGAAATGAACAGTCTTTATGACTTGTGTAAGAAGAGTAGTACCTATCACATGCAGTGGACGAGACAGACTGAGCAGTTGTGATGGCTTTATCGGTTGAGGCGGCTGAGAAGAGAGTGGCACTTCTCATCTTCCTCCCATCGATGATTTGAGAGACTTGCACGGAGGTTTTGGACGGAAACGCGTGGACCTTGGTCTGATTTAAGAAGTGGGCACAGGCTAGTGAAGCAGCAGTGGTCGTAGCCGCCGCCATTGCTTGGAGATGGTTCGGTGTGAGGCGGAAAACAGCTGATGAAGAGAGAGAGAGGGACTTTGGGTTGAATAAAAGGGATCACACTGTTTTTTTGGTGGGCTGCGAGTGGAGGAGATGTGAGTGCACAATGGCATTTTAAATAAATTCAGTTTTATTTTCTATTCGCCACAGACCAAAACATTTAATAATTGTAGTAATATTACTGGTCTTGTTTTGTTTTTATTATATGGTTTTGGACAATCCGGTTTACTGGTTTGTTGTACAATGTCTCTAATCGTAATAACCAACAAACATGACATTCACATGTGACACCGCACCGTTGAATTAGTATACGATTTGCGGGAAACTATAACTAATTTTCAACACTATGTTGGGCAAATATCAACGAGGTTTAGTGATTACCATTTCATTCACCTTTGTTATTTTAAAAAGCAGCTTTATCGTTTTTTTTTTGTAACTAAGTGTCTGTGATAAGTTTCTTGGGCTACCAACTTAAAACCAATTGGCAATTAGTGGATTGGCCCAAGTTCCTTATATATTACTCAAGTCCCTTTCATATATTCGATGTGGGATCTTCTCTCCAATACCCTCCCTCGAGATAATGGTGCGTATAACCATTAATCTCGCAGAATCCATCATACCCCCTCCGAAATCATGCTTTATTTTCTAGCGATCTCGGCGGAACTGAACCTTCTATGGGCCATCAGCTAATGGGATGATCGGGCCACTGTCCGGGCCGGATTAATGGGTCAGGGTATTGGGCCAGCTCTGATATCATGATAAGTTTCTTGGGCTACCAACTTAAAACCAATTGGCAATTAGTGGATTGGCCCAAGTTCCTTATATATTACTCAAGTCCCTTAGTTGTCTGTGGTAATCGCCAGAAACATGGAGTTGACTATACAGACACATTTTCACCGGTTGCGAAGATGACTACGGTGAGAGTATTTCTGGATTATGCGTGTAAGTTGGGTCATGAGGTTCATCAGATGGATGTTCACAATGCGTTTCTTCATGGGGATCTTCACGAGGAAGTATACATGAAAATTCCTCAAGGTTTTTCTTCTACAGATAAGAATCTGGTATGTAGACTTCGCAAATCTTTATATGGCTTGAAGCAGGCGCCTCGTTGTTGGTTTGCCAAGTTAACAGATGCTCTTCTCAAGTATGGGTTTACTCAAACCAAGTCTGATTATTCCTTGTTTGTTTACGTCAAGCAAGGAGTGTCCATTCGCATCTTGGCTTATGTGGATGACCTGATTATATCAGGAAGTACTCCGAAGGATATCAAACTCATAAAAGACTATCTCTCCACTTGCTTTCACATGAAGGATCTTGGTCTTCTCAAATATTTTTTGGGTATAGAGGTTGCTCGAAGCCCGTCTGGTTTCTACTTATGTCAGCGTAAGTACGCTACTGATATTGTCACTGAAGTCGGATTGCTTGGTTGTAAACCGGCTGGAGCCCCTATGGATCAAAATCATCAACTTAGTCGAGCTGATGGTCCTACAATTTCTGAGCCAGAACGGTATCGGAGACTTGTTGGCCGGTTTATTTATCTTGCTGCGACAAGACCAGACTTAACGTATGCTGTACACATTCTTTCACAATTTATGCAAGATCCTAAAGAAGATCATTGGACTGCTGCATTGAAGGTGGTACGATACTTGAAGGGAACTTTAGGTCAAGGTATTTTTCTGGATGCGAAGTCATCTCTCCACTTGACTGGCTGGTGTGATTCTGATTGGGGAGGATGTCACACTACTCGGCGCTCTCTGTCTGGTTGGATAGTTCAGCTCGGAACCTCTCCCATCGCGTGGAAAAGCAAGAAACAAGACACTGTGTCTTGCTCATCGGCAGAGGCCGAATACCGTGCTATGGGAGCCATCACCAAGGAGTTGTTAGGATTAAAGTCTTTACTTCGGGAACTTGGAGTGAATCACAAGGAACCGATGACACTGTTTTGTGATAGTCAACCAGCAATTCATATTAGTTCAAATCCGGTGTTTCATGAAAGGACTAAGAATATAGAGATTGAGTGTCATTTCATACGAGATGAAATTGTCAAGGGTGTTCTAAAACCATCATATGTTTCCACTAAAGAGCAGTTAGCAGACATCTTTACGAAAGCATTGGGACGCAAAGAGTTCGACATTTTCTTGTCCAAGCTGGGCATTCGTAACTTACATGCTCCACCTTGAGGGGGGGTATTACGGGAGATACTACATAGATTTGTGTATATCTATATTTCCTATTCTAGTTATTAACATTATTGATACTAGGTTTAGGAGATCTTATGATGGTTGTATAAATACTTGGCTGCGGCCACATTAATAGAGAGGTTAACATTCATCGATTCATAAACTTGTCAGTCTGTAGTCTTTGTTTAGTACTAAACAACTTATCAGTCTTTGTGTTACAAGTTAGTGGGTTATAATTCCCAAACAACAAAATATCTAAAAGCTTTCACAAGTCACTTACATTATTTTTGTCGTTATTGTAACGTGTCTTCCTTCATCATTATTATTTTTATATATATCACGTGTTTTTTATTCCTAATAGTCTTTGTTTACTAAAGTAAATATTTCTTTGTCTTTGTTTACCAAAAGTAAATGGTTAATCAGTTTAGTGCCTAAAATAATCGTCTTCTTCACCGGTCCACTACTGGAATCAAGAGAACGAACGAGATAGTGAGCAAGTTAACAAGGTTGTGTCTTTTGTAACGACTTGTTTTTTTTAACGCTGTTTATTAAAATTGATTTGGAACATATTACATGAAAAATACGGCAAATAATGAGAAACTAACGGGTTTTACACACCGGAAAATAGAAAAGATAAACATGATTGATAACAGATTAGCAAAATGATTATGGTTGGTGGAATAGAGAGCAAACACAAAGCATGTGTTTTGTATACTATGATGTGCAACCTCCTATGCGGGTCCTAGAGATGTCTTCCGGAGAGGATATTCTGTATAAAGATAAAAACAACCTCAAAAGTTGCATGGATAGAACATCTAAAAAGGTTATTCTCATTCTCTGGAAACTTTTTACTGTCAAAATCATATATATCTGCTACGAATGATATGTTCATGAGTATCATGAAGCTCAGAATCGAAAGATTGAGTCTATTATCCACCATATTGTGTACTTAGAATTTAAAAGATAATAATGCCATACAGGAATGTAATCTCTCCATTTGATGCAACTTATCTACTTATGGAGGCCGTGCTTGGCCATTAGTCTCTACATTGACTTATCTTTTCTAAATCCTCCCATCTATCTATCACTAGATAAAAGTATCTCCAACACTACTTCATTTTCCTACTTCAAATCCATTGTTGTTCAATAACAATATTAGAAGTTCAAGCACACTCTCCTTGGTCACTAGACGTTATATATATTGTTGTTGAGTGTTTATAATAATAATAATATATATATATATATATATATTATTTTATCTGAACTAGTTTATAAACAATATGAAAACTATGCTCAACATTCTCAAGTTCAATATCACAAACCGGAGAAGTAGGGTTATCCAAACAAAATAAAATTAGCATCTCTCAAATGTAAACTGGTAATGATCAATGATCATGGTGGCACCAATATATATACACAACTCATATATATATATATATGTATAAAGATAAAATAAATGAGATCCTCCAGCTACTTGAATGGTTAAGGCTACAACACCAGGAAAACCTATAACTTTAGAGAATGACAAATAATTTTAGATGATTCGAACCAAACTACCTATCTGCACCTTCGAGACTCTGATCATCATCTTTCTCCAATTTAGAAGATGGATTTGGTGAGTTTTGGTCGCGGTTTTATGATTATGCTTTCGTAAGGCTTAGCTTGTTCAACTTGAATGTAATCTCTTGTTTTCAATACCTGCAAAAAAATTGGCAAAAGGAATGAAACAAGATTTTGATCAAGTGTCTGAAGAAAATGACCACAAGACCAAACTTGTTCTTCCATGATGGTATTGTGCACACATACCAGGGTTTCAAAAAACATTCTAGATGCTTCTTTACGGGTTTTCCCAGCTAAAAGTTTGTCTGCTACAACAACAACATTCTTCCCATTCTCAGCTTCTTTATCAAAAATCGTCTGGAGATACTTCCCCACAGCCCTACAAGGTAAAAGAAGAATCAGTTTGACAGTTTGTGGAAGCTTTAGCTTATAGAATGTGGAAAAAAAAAATTATTCTGTTACAGACCTGGTACGAGAAGACCATCCACTGTTCTCTAGAAGACGAGCTTCATCACCATCTTGTATACCATCGTCCTCCTCATGATCTTCATCTACTTCATCATCATCCACGTTCAAAAATCCTAAACAGACACAAAGTGAAATAAACCATAAGCAGCATCTCACAAGCTTATGATGACCAAGTGTTAAGTCACATTGATCAAATACAGACAATTTGGATAGATTAAATTCAAATTCGAAAATAAGTTTAGAAACCTGTGTCATGTGCCACTTCCACGGTATCCATTTCCTACAGCATAAGATACCAACAAAAAGAAGAATCAAGAGGCATTTCTTTACTTGAATAAAGGACATGAAGCCACAAAGGAACTTACAACATTGTCTCCCATAAGACCATCACCAGAAGGAAGTTCTGCATCTGCTGCACTTTGCATATAAGCCTCCTCATTAAACATCTCATTATGCGGATTCACCCCATCATTATTTGCTTCCACTAGAGGTTCGTTGCAAGTTTCCAAAGCCGGATCACTAAAATCACCAGCTGCTAAGCATCCAGTTTCAATAGAACCAACTGTGATATCGCATGGACTTTGGTCGTCTACCCAAAACTCGCTGGCTGCAGCTGATGCATCCGTCTTCTTATCTTCACTTGGAAGCTCATCTTCAGCTTTAAAGTCTGTTTCATTGAGAACGGCGTTGTTTTCTACATCGCCTTCAGCAATTTCGATAACATCTTGACCCTCTAGCCCTCCATCATGGTTCCCATGGCATCCTTCCACCTCCACATGATCGAGTTTGTCCTCAGATGGTTGACTGATCTCGCTATTCACTACAAGATCGACTTCAACAGCTGCTGCATCTCCATTGCCTTCTTTTGAAACTTCCAAGTCAGATCTTGTTTCACCAAGCTCATTATCGTCTTTCACTTCTTCCTGTTGGTCATGTGGCTGGGTAGCATCAGCCTCAGCAGGTTGAGGATCAGAGCTTTCTTCAGTCGCATTATCTTCCACAGCCCTGACAGAACATTCATTACCTTCCACCACTCCAACAGAAGCATGACGCTCATCATTCTCGATTACAATGATTCCTCTAAGATCATACGGCTCATTGTGTAGAGATACTAACTCCACTGACATACCTGTTAAAATATTACATGTGTCACTGCAGTTTACAAGAACAATTGAGAGAACTTTTACAGAAGGGTCTAATGAACTTACCAGTGAATATAGGCTCCTTCAAGAGTCCATCCTCCAAAGCCTGCCTTTGAAGCATTAAGATCTCAGAAACAGTGCAAGGTGCCTTCTTACGCACACGGCGTATACTTTCAGTGTTTGTCAGCTGCTCCCGTATAAGGCTATATAGAAAACCAGACAATCAGAATAAATGATAAAACAAGTAAAAAAAAGAAGATATTAATTGCTACAAGTGTGAGACCTAAAAGGAGAAAGACACACACTATTTAAGTACTGAATCTAGGTGTCTTGCGCCTAAGTGCCCTAGGAGCAATGAAATAAAAGCTTAAGGTATAAGGAAGGAAAAACATACTCGCCAGGCAAGACCATAGGGTCATCCATTAGAACCTTCCTCTTTGTGGCAGTAGAACGAGGAGCAGAAGCTCTTAACCGTTTTGTAGTTGCTTTTTCAACTACAGGTGTAGACCTCATCCTCAGAAAAGATGACTTTCCCACTGTAAATAAGAAAATGAACATTCATTCATAAACCCTTTTGCCCTGCCTTATATAAGGCAAGAGGTAATAATTATGTAAAAGAACATAAAACACAACAAGAAAGAAACTGATACCTAAGATGGAAGACAACAAGTCATCATCATCAGGAACAGAATCTGCAGTTCTCTTGGACTGAACCAGTCCAACTGACTCAACAGAGTTCAGACTCTCTGCAGTTAGGGTGCTCTCAGTAAACGTGCGTTTTTTTCCAGTAATGTTATTGTTTCCTGCATCCTCGTTACATGTGCCATCTGGTGTAGTAGATTCAACCATGAAACCGTTTTCATCTCCCAGTCTGTTAGGTGGTGCAGCTAATACCTTTTCAGGTGCAGGCACATCAGAATCAGTAGATCCAGTCAGATTCACCAATTGCTCATCAGTTGCGTCTGCGTTATTCAGCTGCTCCTCTGGCCTAGAATCTGTTTCATGATTGACCTCAGTGGCTGACGCAATGGCAAAATGATCTGGCAGAAACAATGAAAGTTATAAGAATACGGTAGGCACTAAGACTTTGCATTAGGTTACATACATAACTCTAGTGATTGCAGTTTGTTTGACAAACCTTGGTTCTCTTCTTCAGGATCTTTAGGGTCTTGAGTTAAACAAGGCTCAGCATCTGACTTATTCGCCACAACATTGGTTCCTGCCTCAGTGATTGCTTGACCAGGATCCTCCTCCATCTCTGCCCTGGTGTGAGAACAACATGGCGAGGTTACATGTACATGCCCTGCCCTCTCCTCCTCCTCCGGCTCATTTTGCGCGTTGGCATTTTCATCAATCAGCGACTTATCCACCTCCATGGGAGTAACTGCAGATTCTCCTTCATTATATCCAGAGGTCAGGTCATTAAGCATCTCATTAGCAACCGGCTCTCCAGAGGCCTTGCTACGTTCTTCTGCATTCAGATCCTCTACCTCCATGTGATCATCGCTTGCCAGCTGCTCCCTGACGCTGGACGAGTTTGGCACCTCAACCAATCCAGGGGTTTGAGGAGCTTGAGCATCTTCAATGATCTCATTACGCAAAGCTAGATCTTCAACCTATCAAAAGAGAGACATTCATAAGAAACAATAAATACCAATAAGCCCTCATGCATTACATCTATGTTGGTACGCACCTGCTCTTGATTGAAATCTCTGGGAATGGCATCAGAAGCTCCTACCATGTCACCCTTTATCTCCGGAGTTGCCGCATCCATATATGCATTGTGATCAGTGCTATTAATAAATACAATATCCAGTATATGAGAATAAAATCAAGAGAAGCCATAGGGAAGCAAAAATACAATAACGCTACAAAGTTAATGAAAAAGAAAACTTACCCTTGAACTCCCTCATCGTCGGATCCAATAACTTCCTTGTCCTGGAATACTTCCTGCAGAAGAATACATGAATGAGAGAAGAGATCATACGCAAAATGTAATAATAAGAGAGGAGACATTCCTATTTCAGATATGCAAAAGCTAGAAGCAAATAAACCAAAAGATTCTCTGATTTTTTTGTCATCTTTCAATATGATTTACTCTATTTCTTTCCCCTAAATGGCATGAATATTATATATTTATTTATGTTCCAATGCAAAATATACCTCGTCAAGCTCCAACGCAGCTTGAGAAGTGTCGCCATCACCAAATCGCTCTGTCAAAAATTATAAAAATTACTTTTCTTATTTAAGGCACACACAGCTATAAAAGACTAAAGATAAGTAAAAGCATGAAACAACCACTGACCATCTAATCCAAATTGCGATGTGGAGTATACAACACCATCCATGGTATCCTGAAGAGTGATCTGCTCTCTTGTACTAACATGATGGTCAACGTAATTACTGCTACAAAAACAAAAGGGAGATCAATTCAAGACTCCAAATACCAGAGTAAAATTAAATATGAAGAAACTAACCCCTGAAAGAGCTCACTGTCAGGGAGCTCAAAATCATCAAGATCAAAAGTCTCAGGCAAAGTAATCGAGTGATACGGTGCAGTGGACTCTTCAGGGGGCAAGTCAACAGCAGCAGAGCGAAAGGCTTGTTTCACCTTAAGCAACGCCTCGCTGCAATCATCGAATAGGTAGTGCACCTTTTTGGAATATATACGCACCACACCAAGTAGAAGATGGCTAGACAAACGCAACGCAATTGGAGCTTCCGGAAAGAGAATAGAATCTGCCACATTGGGAAAGTAAAAAAGATTAAAACTTTGCTTCTGCTAAACGCTAATACGAGAGACCTAAAGGCACTCACCAACGGAGACACCGATGTCAGTATCAGTGATCTGATTCTTACGAAGCTTCCTCTCCAAATGGGCAGCGATCCATATTGTCCCGAGTGGTCCTTTCTTAGCTAATATAAACTGTGAATAAAACATTCCTCTTCTTCAACACCTCACTCAACCTAGCATTTCAACAAAACAAAGGAACCATATGTAAGAGAAACATTTAAAGTTTCCACCTTTCGATAACAGAACCCAAAAATGAGCTAAACCCGATAACAAAGCCTCGAACTTGTCTGAGCTCTCAAAGGTCCTAAGACTACTTCACATAGAGTGGAATAAGAGCAAAGGGTGGATCAATTACCTTTCACTGATTCCAAGCTCGATTGAACAGAGTCCTTGCTCTGAGGAAACCCTAATACGCAGCGGAGACTTCAATTTCTGGAGAAGTAGAAATTTTCAGACAAGATCAGACACAAGAAGAGCGAAACTCGCCCGTGAAAGTAGTAATTGCAATATGCAAAAGGTTCGAAAATTTGGATCTTTTGGTTTTAGTTTTGGTTTTTCTGATTAGAACTGAGGGATTTGGTGCGGTAAAAGGAACACGAGTTCAATGACATACGTCATGCTCCTACTGGTTAGGACACGGGTGGCCCCGACATAGTTTTTAGATCATTTATCTCAAACTATATTATTAGCTTTGATTAAAATAATATTCTTTTATTCAAAACAAGAGTGTTATTCAACCAATGGCTTATAATGTTTGTAATCAATTAAAAATTAAAATTCAAGAATAGTTTTAAATGATGAATTCTAAAATCTATGGAGTATGACTTGAATTTTGACTTCAATCATTTGTTCATAAAATTCCATCACAAATGATTTGAAATCAATTATATATATATACAAAGAATTTTAAAATTTTAACAGATTTTAAATTAGATTTATAAATATCATATCCCCAGTAATACTAGATTTTGAAATAAATTTTAGAATCATCATTTGAATAATAATAGATTTTGCTTAGGTTTAAACTATATTAATACATGATTGAATGATACCACTTTAAGATGAACGGCTTCTTTGCCATTTTGGTTACAAAAACTTACAAGGTGGCTGTTGAATCTGAGTCCGGTGAGTATTTAGAGTATATGTGAATATGATGATGAGTTGTCTAAGAGATGTTTTATTGATCAATCAAGTGACAGATTATAAGAGTGTTTGATAATAAGCAAGAGAAAATAACAAGATTTCCGGCAGATCAAAGAATCAAAGATGAACCCTAGATCTAGCCGCTTATGTCTTCTCTTTTGTTTCTGAATACCTCTTTTGTACTCTCTCTTCTCCTTTTATATTGAGTTCCTTTTTACCCTCAACTCAGATTGACCTAATTGACTGGGTGGGCTAAATTATCATTATTTTACTAATTAAATTAGGATTGGGCTTGATATTTGATGGGCTTTGTTGAGAGGTATAATCTCAATCTAACAGTGACCAATCTGATACCAAATGCAACAAACCGGATACATGAAGTAAACTGATTTGCGTTGGTCTGGTTCGGATGCCTAGTCTTATCAACGTTATGAACATCACAAACCCAGTTTCATAACATAGTATAAAGCTCTAGTAACCTGACTTCCCCCAAGATAATACACTAATTTTCAATTTATATATAAATAGCGACAAAAATGGTTTTGCTACATGAATGATGTAATAAAAAATGTAGTTTTCAACAAAAGAGACATATGTCAAACTGCTTCACTAAATAGGGTAGGGTAGATTCTACAAAATGACCCTCATATAATTGTAATTTTGTTTCTTCTATTCAGCTTCGACTTCAGCTGCAAACTGATCTAACCATTCAGGTTCCAAATCAAAATCCCTAACCGCAGCATGGTTCACTGATCCATCGTCAAGACTCGCATGTATCTGTCTCTTTGCGTTCCTGCATTCACACAGCAACAACAAATCAGACCTAAGACAAGACAACAACTCTAATGGTGATTAATGACTATGGAATTTATGTGCATCTACGATCCTTGAATCTTATAAGAACAACGCCCTGTGGATGAAGCTTGCAGACCTTCACTGAATCAAATGGCCCATGCTTCATACTCTCTTGTCTTCCTCTTCCTCGGCACATAGATTCTCATCAGCCTGCAAACAGAGTCCAAACGCTCAAGCTATATCCATGTATTTTAAAACTGGCAACATTTATTGTATTAACGTATTGGACAAAACCCTACCCTCATCTCAGCTGGACTGAACATGTAGGGCAGAACAACCGTTGCTGGTATTGAGATCTTAGCATCACCTATGCCAAGAAAAGAGAGACCAAGTGCCATCACAATAAATATAAACCAACCGAGAAAAAGGCCAACTTCAAGAACTATAATGGCCACTTGTTTATGTTAAAATCTACTATGATTAATCAGAAATAAGATAAGACAAACAAATAGAGAATTTCCACACAACTATGTTCCCTTTTGACCTCTGTCACCCTTAGATCGACTTTCTAAACTCTCCTTTTGTTTTAAAAGTCAATGTAAGGTTTTCTTCCAAAATTGATTAGTTTTTTTAAAAAAAAATTTGAACAACAAATTGATTAGCTTTATGCGAGGCTTGCCACCGTCATCCTGAGATCTCCATTGTTAGGGTAAACTTACACATTCCAAAATAACACATAAAGAATCACAAGATATTGGGATTTACCTATTTAATTATGCCGCATTTAGAAAAAAACTTCAACTATCTTAGTTAATGTCAATACTCTTTAATCTAATGTATTTATGCGTGTTATATTATTAGTTTTCACTAAATTAATAATTTTAGGAAGAATGGATGTTGAAATTTTGCTTAGATTGAAAATGTACCATTGATTAGAAAATATTTATTTGCTATTAGATATTATGTTAATAAATTTAGTTCAAATCATAAGAATGAAAGTTATGGAATAATTCTTAAATATTAAAAATTTATGTTGATATGTCAGATTTTAGTGAAATATATGATGATGTGACTTACTTAAAAAGTTAAACACATTCTACTATATATAGATTCTAGATTTTTACAGTTATACAATTAAGCAAAAATTGGGCAAAACAAACAAACAAACAAATAAAAAAGACAAGTGAGCACATGTCTAGTTTTTTTTTTCTTTGTGACTACATATTTATTGATGTCCATTGTCTAGATTGTCCAACACAAAGTACAACACAAATTGATTTAATGATGACAATATAGATGCATTGTATGTTAGTTTCTATTAATATAGGTTTTGTGTATGTGAACTTGTTATGTTATATATTCACTTTTCTCAAATTTTCAATTGTAAGCACCATTTAGATGAGATTGAGGGTATGATTATTGAGGTGAGTTTTCTTTCATTGTGGACAAATTTCTTAAACTTGCATGTATATGATTTGTATTTTTTCAAGTCGCTTCTTGTTATCTACCATGGCGGATGTCAATTACACAAAGCTATATTCATTGAAGCCTCAGTACATTTATGGTCATGATGTCGCTAATGCCACTAAGAAAGGCATACAAGAGGTGACTATTTTCATTGTTTCAATTTATTTTGATCGGTTTATATTTGCTTTAATCTATATAATGAAAATTGTAGGATTTTAGGGTGTCGGCCTCGACACATCCAACTCACGTTTCGTCATTGTGTTCGGAACGATTGAGTTGGATGACAGCTAATGACGATGTCCATCACTCGGAGCCCTATCAACTCTTACGTAACAGGAAGTGCGAGTATCTCTGCAATATTCTGGAGATAGTATATCAACCGTGTAGCTTACTATGTTTTTCCTTTCTTCTCCAGTTTATCGTTGAACCAGCTAATTTCCCTGGTAAAATAAAACTTTATATTTTGTTATTTCCTTTGCTTTTCTGATTTAAATTTGGGAGAATTATTAAACTAGGCCAAATTTTATCCTTATATTAAAAGATATAGGACAAATATCTATTCAATTAATTTAGAGTTTTATTTTTATCTACTATGTATTAGTATTTGGATGCGTATGTCCATCATTTCTTGTTATTTTTTTGTATTGATTGCCAAGAAAGGAAAATTTCATGAGATTCACTTTTTTTTTATCTTTGTTGGCAGTTGTATCATAAGATGTATGAAATAAAATCGTAAATGAATTTTTGCATTGTTTTTATAGATGTTCTCTATTTACTCTTTAATCTAATATATTTATGCGTGTTATATTATTAATTTTCACTAAATTAATAATTTTAGGAAGAATGGATGTTAAAAATTTGCTTAGATTGAAAATGTACCATTGATTAGAAAATATTTATTTGCTATTAGATATTATGTTAATATATTTAGTTCAAATCATAAGAATGAATGTTATGGAATAATTCTTAAATATTAAAAATTTATGTTGATATGTCAGATTTTAGTGAAATATATGATGATGTGACTTGCTTAAAAATTTATACACATTCTACTATATATATAGTTCTAGATTTTTACAGTTAAACACAATTAAGCAAAAATTGGGCAAAATAAACAAACAAATAAAAAGACAAGTCAGCACATGTCTAGCTTTTTTTCTTTGTGTCTTACACATTTATTAATTTCCATTGTCTAGACTGTCCAACGCAAAGTACAACACAAATTGATTTAATGATGACAATATAGATGCATTGTATGTTAGTTTCTATTAATATAGGTTTTGTGTATGTGAACTTGTTATGTTATATATTCAGTTTTCTCAAATTCTCAATTGTATGCACTATTTAGATGAGATTGAGGGTATGATTACTGAGGTGAGTTTTCACAATAGATAGATGTTAGAAAAAAGCAATCACAAGTACTAAGGAATAAGAAACACAACTATCTTCCTTCTTAACCACCACCTTGTTATGTTTTACCGCTTCAACATCCCCAATCCACTTCAGAGTCTCCTTCTCAATATCCCCTCAAAATTCAATCTGAGTGTCATCATGAACCGGTCCTTATCACTAGCTAGGCACTTCCCCCAAGACTTTCAAGAATGCGTAAAAGCTACACTTCCTTCATTTTTTGAGTAAACGCAAAACTTGCTGAGCTGCAAGGTAAAATTGCGAAGAGACTTCACACGAACTCTCCGGTTCATCCTCAGAAACGAATCATAATACGTCAGCATCAAATTCTCAAAAAAATTCTCAACCCAACCATGAACTTGAAGGCTAGTGCACAATTACGAGCATAATGCCAAAACGTAGTTTGCTGTGTCAAATGTATCATGGCTGGAACGTTAGACCTGCATAGATAAATTCACAGTTTTTCGTATATGCATTATACAATGGAAAACGATAAAACATTGATAAACAATGGAAATAATCAAATATTGAGTGTCAGCAAATCACCAAAGACTTGCTGAAAGAATTTTGTAGTCTGAAGGGCATTATTGACATCATGACCAAGAATGTAAGGGGATTGAACTAATACAGCTTTGTGTAATCATCAACCGCATGGAAGATAAAGTGACATCTATCGGGAATACTAGACAATGAAACGAACTGGGAAAAAGGAAGGTGGTGGACTCACCTCCAAAAAATAAAAAATCTCTAAAACTGGGGAAAGTGAGACATAGTAGGTGGGGAAAATATTATAGTATACTGTATATATGAAACTAAATTGCATCAATTCAGCAAAAAAACAATCTATCTAGAATGCAATGAAATGATGATTCAATCAATTCCATAAAAAAAATTCAAAAATGTTTATTCCATGATAATTTAATGAAGAATGAACAATATTCTATTTTTTCTTTTATTTTTTTGTAAAAAAGCTTTCTAATTAAAATTCAAAGAGACATACAAGGTATGGCTTAACAATCATAAAGTTTGAGAAAGTATGATGAGACATGCCTCATATTCAACCAAGCATTAGCTTGTAAAAGAGAAACTTTTGATACCTAAGTTTAGTGAAAACAAGAAAATGATGAAAACATTAGGTAGATGGTCTGTGATTACCGCGGCCTCGACGACCTCAATTACCCTTTCCTCGTACTGTGTTAGGGATCAATCCTTATATTACTTAGCTTTTATAATATTATTCTATTCATCTTAATCTAGGATTAACCGCTAAAGACTCGTCATCATCCTCTGTTGCGGGTGCTCTTATACCAAACATAGGTGAAGTTGTTATTAGATAATAGCTAGGAGATCTAAACAAACTAGCCAAATAGTTTTAAATGTTGTAATATGATTACTTTTTTGGCTTGAATAGATTATATGTTAAACATTTTTTGATGTTATACTTATACAGTAATAGTAATTTAGCATTTTCTCCTTTCTTAAGGCAGCATTCAACTTAAATAAAAGACTAAACACTTTTGAAGTTTCAATTTTTATTGTTTTGGGCTTGAATAACGTTGACTTTTCTTAAGCATATACGAAATCGCCAAGACACGTACTTACACGAACGTAAAATCACAACCGTCCACGTGTCTTCTAACTCACAGTCTACTCAATCGCAAACGCCGATTCAACTAAATCCACGCTGTGTACTAGTGCATCGTCGCATCTGATTCCTACCACCGTCACTCCCTTCCGGTGAGAGCACGGACCACGATCGCGCATCAGATCGAATCGAGCGAGAGAGAATAATTTTCGAATTCTTTTATCGGAAATGCACTGTGACATCGGAACGAAGGAGGAGAGCTTCCCTCTGATTGAGTGTTAGGAGAAGAAACATAAACATGGACGCGGAGCGATCGTCGCTGTGCAACTTCGTTGTGAACTTCCTGATGGAAGAGAACTACCTCCTAACGGCGTTCGAGCTTCTCCACGAGCTCCTCGACGACGGCCGCGACGCCCAAACGATTCGCCTCAAGGAGTTCTTCTCCGATCCTTCCCGTTTCCCTCCCGATCAGATTTCTCGGTATAATTCGATTCGAGGTTCGCCGATTCCTTCGCCTCGCATTGTTATAATATGTCACTCGCTTGAAAATGGTTAGATCGTCGTTGTCAAGTAGTGTTGAGCTATATGGTTGGTAGGTAGTAATTGTTGTTACTATGCAATGCAGTTGCGGATCCACAAAGCTTGTTGGAGGAGAAAGAAGCGTTATCGGAGAAGGTAGCTATTAGTGAATACGAACTTCGTCTAGCACAGGAGGATATTGCAAGATTGAAAGCTGAAGGACAGAAGAAATCTGATTGTTCCATTGACAAGTTAAAAGGTACTTTACTTAGATGAATGTGTATGTGTGTGCATAAACAATCAGTTCGTGCGGTGTGCAATGAAGTTTTTAACTAGGATTGAAGAAATTAAGTGATGATCGAATCGAGCTTAAGTAAATTGATCCATCAAGTGCAGACATTTGAATGTATCTTAAAGTTTCTTCTGGAATAAGTAGTTGTTGCTAATGTAGCTATCAGTTTCTGTGCGTTAGCTATCTCCTGTTAGCTGTTTTCTTTGGCATAGGTATATTCTGTGCAAGCATCATTAATAATGCATGTTTTTTTTTTTGTTGTTGTTTCAAATATCGTCAGAATGGTAGCAAGAAAATCACCAAACTCTCTCCTGTATTGTTTGTTATTTCTCAGAGTTGGAGGCAGATGAGTTTGGAGACAACAGACCAGAAATTCAACGGAAAAAGAAAGATTTCTCCTTTACTGATATAGGGCCTTTGAAGAACAATGAACGTCGAGATTTAAACTGTGCGGTGAAAGAGTATCTTCTTCTGGCAGGTTACAGACTTACAGCAATGACATTTTATGAGGAGGTATCTTATTAATCGTATATCAATTTTGTTTATACCTTTTCGTGTTTACTGAGATCTACCTTGTTTAATATTAGATCTTTGACGTCATTGCGTATGATCTGTTTATCAGGTGACAGACCAGAACTTGGACGTTTGGCAGGACAGTCCAGCGTGCGTGCCTGATGCCTTGCGCTATTATTACTATCAATACCTTTCATCAACTTCAGAAGCAGCTGAGGTTATATCCTGATAGCTTAATTTTCATGTACTCACTTCAAATTGAACCGATGCTGTTAGCAATATCACTACCTCGAAACTTAGATCTTTGACATCATTGTCTTATACATAACTCACTTCTCTCTCTTTTCCCCTCTGCATTTTTTCTTGGCTATTTCTAATATATTGCGGTGCTATTTTGATTGTGGAGTGAATATGTAGAACAGGATCTTGATTTTAAATGTAACCTTTTGTATTTGAGAATCGTACTGACCATCAAAGTTGCACTTTGAGGATTTGCGAGGATAAAAATCCACTTTGAGGATATGAATTTGAATTCTCATTGTTCATAATTTTTGGATGCAGGAGAAAATAGCCATGCTTCAGGAGAATGAATCATTGAAAAAAGAGATTGAGAGGCTAAACAAAGAAAAGGATGGGCTACTTAAGAGCAAAGAAATATTCGAAGAGCAAATCAGTGCTTTTAACAAGTCTACTGAATCACTTCAGAAGGATCTTAGGGACAGAGAAAAGCAGGTAGTCTTTTTTATAGACTGGATATTTTAAAGAAGCGGTCACTTTCATATCTGGAAATATAAATGCCTGAAATGACACTGATAGTATTCAGGTGCAAAGTTTGAAGCAATCCTTAGAGCATCAGAGGAGGAATCTCAATGACTGCAGAGCAGAGATCACATCTCTTAAAATGCATATTGAAGGGTCTCGGGCTGGTCAATATGTGTCAGCCAGTGAAAGTAATGCGGTGCAATCCCAATCCGTGGAAAATGTCGAGAAACAGAAAAGCGCTCTGCCAGTGGAAGTTGAGAAACCAACAATCGAAAAGGATGGTGGGTTGATTTCTGAGAGTTCTATATCTAATGAGAAAGGGCATACGCAAACAGAAGACGGTCTTGTGAAGGAAGAGATAAAGAATATAGTTCCTGATCAAAGAGAGGTGGCAGCAGAGGCCAGCAGTATATCTAATAAATCCTTGGATAGTACTTTGGAGAACCAGAAAGAAGTCTCAAACCATCTGTTAAGTCCATCAAATGGTAATTATTCACCCAGTGACCTTGAAAGCATCTTGAAACTGGATTCTGGAATTGGTCGTTCAAAATCGGAAAATGCAATTGTGGATACTGCTTCTGAGGAAACGGTAAGTCCTGAATATACTTTTAAGAGTATTTACTTTCCATCGTGAGTGCTCTGTTATTTTCATATTCTTTTAGTGATCTAGAATATTTTCGAAAGGCACCTTTGTCATAAGCAAAATTGGTTGAGGTCCATGTAGCTGTCTGTTTTCCTTACGCTATGCTAATGCTATTTTGTGTCAACATAACGTAATATGGGCTGTTTGAATATTATTTTTTTCATTCCTTTACAGGGCTTAGGAACGATTCAGATACTTGCAGATGCTTTGCCGAATATTGTTCCATATGTTCTGATAAACCATCGAGAGGTTTGAGTGTTTTTGTTCTTTCAGTTTTACCGTTCAAAACGGTGGATGGAATATTACTGATCTGGTTTGTTTTACCTATAGGAACTCCTCCCCCTGATGATGTGTGCAATCGAGCGGCATCCAGATAGCAATACAAGAGACTCCTTGACCCATACACTGTTCAACCTGATCAAACGTCCAGATGAGCAGCAGAGGCGGATTATTATGGATGTATGTTACTGTTTTAACTTAGAAGCCTTCTTTGTGCATGATTAAGACTGGTAACGTTTTGAGGTTGAGGCCTTTTACTGTTTATCTCAGGCATGTGTTAGCCTATCAAGGAATGTTGGGGACATGAGAACAGAAACAGAATTGCTTCCACAGTGCTGGGAACAGGTTAATGCTACTCTTGATTTTACGAGTTGTAAAAAAAAAAAAAAATTTGGTACGAATGGTAACATGCTGGCTGTGTGTCTATTTCAGATAAATCATACATATGAAGAACGCAGGCTACTAGTTGCTCAATCATGTGGGGAGCTTGCAGAGTATGTCCGTCCTGAAATACGCGACTCTCTTATTTTATCAATCATACAACAACTCATAGAAGATTCTGCAACCGTTGTTCGAGAGGCTGCCGCTCATAATCTTGCGTTGTTGCTTCCCTTATTCCTGAACACAGACAAATATTTTAAGGTCAGCTTCACTAAATTTGCTTCATAGCATTGTGGAAAAGAACTCTGATCTGACCGACATGGCTACAGTATAAGCTCTAAAACAAGCTAATTACTAAATTTATAGGAGAAAATGGTATTTTTAGGTTGGCATGAGACTATAGCATAGAAGTTCCGTTAATATCAATAAAACGAAATGCTACAAAACCAGTTTTCTGTTTGATTATTAGGTTGAGGAGATGATGTTTCAGTTGATATGCGATCCATCTGGCCTGGTAGTTGAAACCACATTGAAAGAACTACTTCCTGCGGTGATAAAGTGGGGTAACCGGCTGGATCATATCTTGCGGGTTCTTCTTTCTCACACGTTGAGCTCTGCTCAGGTACAAACTCGATGCATTTCCCATTTTAAGATTGTGATTGAGAGTGGTTACTTGCTATATCTATTTTAAGTCATTTTCACTTGCAGCACTGCCCACCCCTTTCTGGAGTTGAAGGATCATTGGAGTCTCATCTACGAGTCCTCGGTGAACGGGAGCGATGGAACATTGATGTCCTACTAAGAATGCTCATGGAGTTGCTTCCAGCTGTACACCAGAAGGCGATGGAAACATGCCCTTTCTCTTCTATCCCAAAGTCAGAGGAATCGGCAGTCTCTGTTTCCTTGCTTGAGACCTATGCCGAGTAAGCTTCTTCACCCTCAACAACTCGACACAATTTTTTTTCTAGTTTCTGACGTCTTCTTGTACATAATCAACTGTGTCTTGTCTGAATGAAATTTCTGACCAGGGGACGTTCTGAGTGGCCTATGTTTGAATGGATGCATGTTGATTGCTTTGCTAACCTGTTACAGTTGGCATGCATGTTACCCCAAAAAGAAGACCATTTGAGAAATCGGATAACAAAGGTCTGGATTGTGTTTGCACCTGTTCTCTTATCTGCTATTTGATCTTAGGAGTATCAACTTAACTTTTTTAAAAATCTCTGCATTTATTTGCAGTTTCTCTTAGCTGTGTCTGAACGTTTTGGAAGTTCCTACCTAACCCACATTGAGTTACCCGTGTTCTTAGTGGCCGTCGGAGACGATGCAGCTGATCTTCGGTTTTTACCCTCTGCAATCCATCCAAGGATAAAAGGTTACTTAATTTCCGGATATATGGCGACACGGAAATTTCTTAAACAGTGTCTGACATAGATTCTTGTTTACTTTCTTCAGGCCTGAAACCCAGAACTGCTGTAGCCAATAGACTTGCCACTCTATGTATTCTACCGCTTCTTTTGGCAGGAGTTCTTGGTGCACCAAGTAAACGTGAAGAGTTAACAATCTTCTTACGACAACTCTTAGTCGAAAGCAAAACAAAGGAAAACCAGTCATCAAAGCACAACAACGAGGTTTTGGATGCGGTTCGCTTCCTTTGGTGCGTTTTTCTAACCTTTAATTGCTTATAATGGTTTCCTGGAAGTGCGTCTTCGTACCAATGAACTCATCGAACATTGCAGCACATTTGAAGAACATCATAACATGATATTCGGCATTTTGTGGGAAATGGTCGTTGATTCCACTGCAGAACTCAAAATCAACGCTGCTAAGTTGTTGAAGACCATCGTAAGCACAACACACACTTCCACTGTTTTCCCCGATGATGTACTTATAGATATTAACCTGTGCAACAGGTTCCATATATTGACGCAAAAGTTGCTTCTAGCAATGTTTTACCTGCTTTGATCACTCTTGGCTCAGACCAAAACCTAAATGTGAAGTACGCAAGCATAGATGCATTTGGATCTGTCGCACAGCATTTCAAAGTCGACATGGTATTTCACTCTTGCAAATGATCTCTTGAATTATCTAAAAGATCTCATGTTTATGAGCTAATCAATTCATATATAATGCAGATTGTTGATAAAATCCTAGTCCAGATGGATGCTTTTCTCGAAGATGGTTCTCATGAAGCTATAATCGCAGTCGTACGTGCACTCTTGGTTGCTATTCCACACACAACAGAACGGCTTCGAGATTATCTGTTGTCCAAGATTTTCCAACTTTCAGCAAGTCCAAGCTCTTCGACAGACGTGACCCGACGCCGAGAGAGAGCTAACGCTTTCTGCGAAGCCATCCGTGCACTCGATGCAACCGGTATGAGTACTTTCTTCTTTTGCTTCTTACATATCTTAATGCTCCAAGTATTAACTCTTTTTGTGTTTCTTTAAAAACATGGATCTGAAGATCTGTCTCAAACAAGTGTCCGAGAATACCTCATTCCAGCGATCCAAAACCTACTGAAAGATCCAGACGCGCTTGATCCAGCTCACAAGGAAGCTTTAGAGATCACAATGAAGGAGAGATCAGGTGGGACACTTGAAGCATTCAGCAAAGCCATGGGTGCCCACTTGGGGATTGCATCATCAGTCACAAGCTTATTTGGAGAAGGTGGCTTGTTGGGGAAGAAAGAAGCAACCGAAACCACCCCAGTTGCACCGCCATCACCTACACTTCAGGGACCTGATTCACCAAAGGCGGTGGCTGCTGCTCCCATTGAAGACAACAGATTCAAACGTATCATGAGAGGCAACTTCACTGAGATGCTAAGGAGTAAACCCAAGAACCCAGATGAGACACCGCCACAAAATCACTAAACTAAATATAAACCAGGTTTTTTTTTTATTTTAAACATTTTTACTAAGTATATTCTTGATACATGCAGTAATAAAATCATGTTCTTTTGTACTATCTCCTTTCCCCTTTGGAAACTGTCTATAAGTTCTTTTTTTCTTTCTATGAGTTCTTTCTTACACCTAAATAACTAAAAGACTGATGTTGGTGCCATTACAACAGTATTACACCTGAATAACTACATGTATTATATTCAGAAAATGTGACATTACATGATAATTACACAATCAATTACTTGATAAATATAATTCATCGAAATACCACAGTAAATGTAAAAAATACTCTGTGATCAGCTTCAAGTGAACGTATCTGCCTTGGTAATTTTCTTACAGCTTCTACTACTTGTAAAGCACTTTGCATCAACATAGCTCAGAAGCAGAGCCTTGAAGTTTTACCAAACTCAACTTCAAATCTTCAATGGCTCTTTCTCTCTGGTAAGCAAAGAACTTCAGTGACTGCAACAACAACAAAACAGAGAAAAGATTCATTCAAGCTGTCTCTCTCAGTCAAATCAATGAAAGGATATTCATTTTACTTACACCTAGTCTCTGCATCAAGACAGATCTTTGCAACGCTTTTCTTTTAGTCAAAAGATTCTGTGCCATTAGTTTCGACGAAGGACGTTTGTAGTTCCTGCCACGATACATGAGTATTGCATGTCCTTCTTTAAGTTTTTCGATAGAGATTAGTACTCCATTGCTCTCTGCTTCAAGTGATTTCGCTGTGTAAACAACTCTCGAGAAAAGCTTCTGCATTGTGATCACTTTTGCAACTTCCCTGTGCTTCCAATGCTGATGCAGACCTTCCATTACACCATCAAAGACTCCTCTTCTTCCAAGAACCAAGCTGCTGTTCATCTTCAGTCCGATTCTTCTCAAGCATTCTCTTTCTTCATTAGTCAGTATCTCAATGTCATCGTCGCGCTCAGATGGTTTCCATAAAGAATTCAATTTGAGTAACTCCGTTGTTGTCTTCTCTATCTTTGATTTCAGCTGCAAAAAAAAAAATAGAGCAACACACAGGATTTATATTACAGTTTTAGGCTAAACCAGGGCTGGGATTTTAAACCGAACTAACCAAATTTCAAATCGAAGAACTAACCGAACTTAACCGAAAATTTAACATATTTAAACTAAAATATAACCGAAATCAAAAACTTTGATAGGATTTTCAAAAACCGAACTAACAATCAAACATTATTTCGGTTAAATTCGGTAAGATACTAAACTAACCGAAAACCGAACTACCTCAACACTAAAAGATGCAAACTGAAGTTAAGAGGCTTACAATGCAAAGCTTGTGTTCTTGGCTTTTAAGTTCCTTCTCTAGTTTTGCTTTCTCAGCTTCAGTCTCCAAGTTTCTCACCTCCATATCACCGAACTTTCTCTGAAGTTCTTGAAACTCTAATAAGGTTCCGGTCTTGCTTGTTTCCTCCAACTGTTCACCATCTGCTACCACCTCAGAGATCTCTATATCACTCTCACGTCTGGTCTCTTCAAAATGCTGGTATCTTCTGAGTAATCTCTCTCTGTCATCAACCAAATCCGCAACTTCATCAGATAGAAAGTCCTTCCCTCTGAATAGTATTATCAAGTACTTGTTTCGTAGTATCAAAACTCCTCCAGTGAGATGCTGAAAAATTTGATAAAGCCCAAAGATTCTCATCAACCACAACTATATCTAGAAACTAACCTCAGTAAATGAAAAAAAACTTACCTTCAACTCATCAGCCATTTCCTCATTGTTTGTGTTGAGAGCTCCCCACTTGATTGCAATCTTTGCAATAACACACTTCTCCCATAGTTTCAAGATAGCAGAAGCTAAACCTTGAAGCCCATGGTTCCTCCCTTCACAAGTTAAGCAAATTATAATATCAAATACAATCAACTATAAAGTCAAGCAACTATAAAGACAGTGAAGGCAAATTTACCAAGGACGAAATGAAACGGTAAAGCTTGAGCAACGTTTCTCAAGTAAGTAAGCTCTTGGTCGCTCAGCTTTGCTCTAGTGTTAGGTGGGCAACGTCTAGAAGGAGTTCTATATCCATCAACCACTTGAGGAAGCAAGTCAGCATCAACAGGAAACGGTCTTCTCATCCACCAATCCACATATCTAGGTCCCAATCCATTCAGTAGCCTCTCACCTTCTCTCACGTACAACGATGAGCTAATCTCATCTTCCCCCTCCTTCACACATACTGATGAATCACTCGTTGGTGGTCCTCGATAAACAACGAGAAACTCCTTCTTGCTCAACACAACCAACCCTCCAGTCTTCAACTATTCTTGAAAAAACATGAAAATGAGATTTTTTTTTAACAAAGGTTTAAGTGAAAAGTAAAGAAGTTAAACAAACAAACAAACACCTCTATGATCTCTTGAGCTCGCTCCATGTTCCGACAAAGAGGGACATCAAACCTCACCATAGCAAGTTCATTCCCCTCCCAGACCGATCTAATATCGTTCACAACCGTCTCTGTAACTCCTGCTTTCCTCACATTCACCCATTCTCTCATCTTCGAAGCTTCAAGTCTCAGTCTTTTCAACAACCCTTCGTCTAAGATAAGATCAGCCGTCGTCAAGACTCTCTCTTTCTTCCTCCTTCTCAATATGAACTTCTCTTCCTCCCTCTCCCAAGGCATTCTCCTCCTCCTCCTCTTCTCATCCTCCTCCACAACCCCACCTAAGGACTCAAACTCGCCTCCATAATCGTCGAGCTTCTCAACGCTGCGGACGATCTTCTTCATGGCTTTGCTTCCTCTCACGCCGCTCTCTCTACGGTTCAAGGCCTTGAACGTCTTCTCCTCAGCGTTCTGTTTTCTGATGCTCTTGTGTTGATGATGTGAAGTGTTGATAAGCTCTTCGGGTGGGAGAAAGATGGGACCTTTCATC
This sequence comes from Brassica napus, assembly GCF_020379485.1. NCBI lineage: Eukaryota > Viridiplantae > Streptophyta > Magnoliopsida > Brassicales > Brassicaceae > Brassica > Brassica napus. The sequence continues at coordinate 2,894,588 of NC_063445.1, read as the reverse complement.
CATGGAGCGGTCGGGACCTTAATCGCATTGTCGGGGAGTTTTGGGTTTTCATTGAATTGATTAAAGTTTGGAGCTTTGGCGGAATGTGGAGGGTTTTGGGTGGGGTTTAAGGAGGAGATGGTGGTAAGTGATGGTAATGGTCGCGCCGAGACGAAGAGAGGAGTTAGCATCAGTAAAGTCTGCACCTTTGAGTGTTCTGTTCGCAAAAGTTTTAACTCCAAAGGCAGACGTTTAGAAGAAGCTCTTACAGAACGATAAGATGGGTATATACGGTTTAGTCGAACCGTCTCTTCGGTTATTAGGCGTTTGGTTCTGTTCGGTTCCATTCCAGTTTTATTCGGATTTGAACAATATTTGAATCGGATTTGGTTCAATCTTCTTTTCGGATTGGGTTTGGATAAGGTTTTATAAAATGTCCGAATAACTTAAAAAAAAAAAATATTAAGAAAACAACTAAAATTGACCAAAAAGAAAATTTAGTATAAAAATTATTTTACAGAAACTATAGATAACGAGAAAATTTTATTTTTACATTTTCTTTGGTACCCCAATTTAATTTTACTACCAATTCAAATCAATGAAGATTTTTATAAATACCACATTCGTTAATGTGTAAAATATTAAACTAACTTTACCTTATCTTCAATCTATTATCATCTATTCTCTTCTATCGAGATCCATTTTTTCTCTCCGTCGAGATATATCGTCTCTTTCTTTCAGCAGCCGGCGATGAAAGCGATTGCAAAGAATCGAGACTCAAACCCTCAAAGATGTTGATTTCTCTCCACGATCATATGTTTCTAATTTGTGTATTTTTTGTTCGTTTCAAGTATATAAATTATTTTTAAGAAACTATAAATAACCAATTACTTAATCCAGCTAGTAATATTCAAATTAATTGAAGTTTATGTATAAAAACTACAACAATTTCCAAAAACACTTTAAGATATCTAAATTATCAAATTATCTTAAGCTATGTAAAAATTTTACAATATTCAACTTACAATATTTTAAAATATTAATTTAGATTTTAGTTCGATTTGGATAATACCTTTATATCCAAAAACCACAATTTTTAACTCTTAGATCCCATTAAAATATTCTTTTAACTGTTCGATTTTTGGATTTTATCAGCTAATTTTGGGGTTCACTGGAAACACATATGGTTTAGGCGAACCATCGGTTTATTGAACGGTTAAATTTGGTATAATATTTACTACCTAAAAAAAAACTCACAAACATTTAAGTAATCATGGACCAGACCCAAGAACTAGAGGGTAGATTCTTAACAAAGGTTCTAAAGTATCTTCCGTGAACTTCCTCGCAAATAAAAAACATTTCGAAGTTGTAGTATTCTCCCCATCACGGCCATAATAAGCACACTCCTCTGTAAACCTGATACGGTTAAGAAACTCATCGGTGATATCAGGCCAAATAAACCGGCCAGGATGTGGACCGACTCTCGACCAGTCCACCCAAGTCAAGGTCCGGTTTGCACTCATTTCTCCATGGAACATGTGAATGAGAGTCGGGATGTAATGCTCGTCCATGTAACAAGGCGGTTTGCAGTGCTGGTCGAATATTTTGTAATAAAAAGTGTCTGCGAGTATATGAAGAGCAAGCTCACGGGTTGTACTAAACCATTGTGATCCTTTACGCCAATGTGTAACGTTGATCTGTGGATACATTTTGGGGTTGTAACGGCCCCGACCGGACTTTCTTGGATCGTCGAATGAGCCGATGAAGCTGAGATTTGTGCCGGTTAAGTAATCATAAATGGTTGTGAAGTCAAAGAGTGGGATGCAAGAATCTGACAAGAGGACGAATCTTTGGTTTGATTCGTCGAGGAGAGCGTTGGCTAAGAGTCTTTTCTCTGCGTCTACCATTGATGATGTTCCCCAGTACACCGGCTGTTTCACAATGGTTCACGAATGTAAGTAACGTTATCGTTGCTTTACTATTACAAAGTTAACATAACAAACAAAATGTTCTCGAGTTTAATGTTTATAGGGTTATTGAATCTAGTTTTGTTGTTACTTTAAGTTTTTACTTAAGAATTTATGAGAAAACATGGTTTATTATACATTCATTTAATATTTCCCAACAAAATCACTCGGTGCGTTCTGTGACAAATTCTAACAGGATGCAAATATGTTCAACACAATATTACATTAATTCCTTTAGAATTAAGCGACAAAGAGTTAGCATAGCCTTGGTTCTCTCAATAATGGAGAAGTTAAGGAAAAAATCTTTTTTTGTCAACATCATAAATTATTTGACAGAAATAACATCATAAATTACTTTATTATAGTTTTAACTTGTGGGACAGAACATTCAGAACTTCAGACTATACAACAGTGCGTTTTTTTTTTTTTTTGCAAATCACAAGCTTCTTAAGATGGAAATTTTTAGAAGTTCTTTTTTTTTGTGGATTAGTAGTAGTAATATACACGTTAAAAGCTTCAATTCATACAAATTTTATATTTTGTTCTATATATAGTAAGAAATGTAATGTTGAGTATATACTTGTTAAAACTACTTTTCTTATAAGATGATCTATGTTATTATCTTATTAACATGATTAAAAATGTAAATATGTTAGAATAATATCAAGTGGGTTCACGGACAATTATGCAAGGGTTGCAAATCAAGATCAATACACGTGCCACGTGAAAAAACCAACCTGTCAGCCACATTAATAGATGTATACAATTTGGTAATGTAAGACATCTAGATGTACTAATCATACATATGGTAAGTGCATGAAAGTAATTAAGCAAAGAAGAAGAGGTAAAATAGCTGTTAATTATTAATTACCTGGCTTGGGATTCTTCTTGAGTAGAAGACAGAAGTTTCAGGGTAAGAATCTTGAAAAGATGGATTAGTATGAACATATATGGAATAAAACCCTTCATGTCCTTTAAAGAACTTGTCCCACAAAGCAGCCAAAGGGAGTGCGCCGCCACTCATGAACATGAAAGCCACTTTCACAACCATCTTCTCATCATTATTATGCATCCTTCCAAACCATGATGATGAGGATGGTGAGGATGATGGTGATGATAATGAAGAGACCTTGGTAAAGAGTTCTTGATCACTCATGTCGTGTTGAAGCTCTTGTGTTTGTAACTCTTGTTTGATCTCCATCATTGTTGAGTGGTGGAATAGCACTGTCGACCATAAGGGTTGTTCTGTCTTCGGCGTGGACATGTGGAAGGCTTTTAGTTGTAGATAAAGGAAGACACCAATTAAGAAACCCGTGACAAAGAAGAGTGAGCGTAATACATGTCTACCACTTTGAAAGAGAATCAACCTCAAGGGTTTTGAGATCATCAAGTGTTCTTCTCCCTTCTTGATCTTTTGATCAATAATTCCCATGGTGCAGAGAGAGAGAGAAGAGAGGGAGAGAGAGGTGGGTTGTGATTGTTAAGGATTTTTCAACAGTTATATTATAAATGCGTTATTACAAGTTGTAATAAGAATAACAAAGGTATTTGGAGTGTATTAGACAAAGTCAAAAAAATTGACAGGGTAGGCTATGGAATGAAGACTTGATCTGATGACTTTTCTAATATAACGATTGTTTTTTTTTATGTATGAACAAGACATACATAACGATCATGTGTGTTTGTAGGAAGCTTCTTAGGTTTTAGATCTTGACATTCTTACGTTTTGACGAAATCTTATCTTGCCCCATAGGACGGAGTAAAATGTACAAGAGATTGTAGTCCAAGTAAAGGTGGTTTTAAAAAATATAAGGGCGATTATTAATACATCAAATATCTTAATCAAGCATGCATGATAGTTACACCTCTACTGGTGATTCCAAGGACTAATTAATTTCGCTTTAGTCAAGTCACAAGTAATTAAATAAAGACCAAGCTGGAGAATTCTACTTGTATCGGCACGATCAGTGATACAACAACTAGTATTTTCGCTAATGTAATCAATCTTGAAACCATTAGTTAATTATATCAAAGTTTGACAAGAACATATGTTTAGTGATTTGTGTTAGTATTACAACTCTGTCACGATCATTATTTTAAATTAGTTGGTGTGTTTTGACCCCAAAAAAAGCTTCATTATTATATTTTGGGTGTAGTTGATAATTCCAGAAAACGTTGGGTTTATTTGTACTAATTCAAAACATACAGGTAATTAGTTAAAACATATAAAAGACTTGAGGGGTATAAACGCCGGTACGGCGTCGTTTTTAACATTCTAAAAATTTATCGAAGAACCAGCGATGGACGACGACGGAGAAACCATGACGGCGACAACGAGCAAGAGAGAGGCAGAGGAGAATCGAAAAGAAGCATTGTTAGCGTCAACACAGTCTCTTCAACCTAATTTCAACCGATCCAACGTCTCCCAGAAACAGATATCCAAATTACAGGTCCGATTCTCAAAGCCTCCGCATCAGTTACGAAATTTATGAAATTAATACGGTTCGGTTTTGATTTTTGAAATTAAGCATCGGTTTATTGGTTTAGTTTGCGGTTTGGTTAAACCGAATCACTTCATATGTTATGTGTAGTCATTTGGTTAAATGTTATAACAGGAGCTACACAAGAGACGTATGAAGATAAAAGCCAATTCAAAGAAACCTAAAGCTAAGCTAAGCATGAAGAGTAGAGCAGTGGAAGATGGCGGAAGCTCTAAGATATTGAAAGAGTCAACAACTTCTTCTTCTTCTACTACTACCTTAGAACAGCAGCCAGCAGCACCAATGAAGCCACAGAAGCTGTATTGGGGGTAACAACCTCTCTCTCTCTCTCTCTCTCTTTGTACTAAGAGCTTTAACGAGACACTACACTTATGCAATGTTTTGTTTTGTAACAGGCTTGATACTAAGGAACGGTGGGAAAGGAAAGCCAACATGTAATCTCATTCGTTGAATCCATTTCTCGTTATTAGTTAATTACTTAGTCCATTGTACAAGTTATTACAAGAGCAAGACTAACAAGTTCAATGTATGAAGCGACGTGGTTTCTTTTTGTTAATTTCAAGATCTGGAGGTAAAAGCAATGACTCAGTTTTGATAAAGAATTGTTGTCGGAATTTGAGCTTGAAACACTGAAGCTTATAGGTCTCAAAATTGAAAAGTACATAAACTAGTCTTTTGTAATATGAATAAGGAACCAAAACAGAGTTTACTTCATCCTAAACACCACAAAACAGAATCAAAAGCTCTCGCTCTCCTCTATCCTGATGTGATTCTTCACCATCAACTTCAAGCTTCAACAGGGTACTCGAAAGTGACATCCTTTCCAGTAAGTTTACGGTACACACCCATCATAGACTCGAGCTTGTACTCTGTGTTGTTCCTCTCCTTGGCCTCCAAATACACCTTCATGATCTTGGAACCATCAAGACGGTAACGAGTACGTTTCCCAACGATCTCAGCAGGGTAAGCGACATCCTCGAGCATTGCTTCATGCACAGAGGTTAGAGTTCTGTTGCGTGGCCTCTGAACAGCAGCACCCTTCTTTGGTGGACGCATGATCCTTCTTGTCGCAACAAAGATAACATCCTGAGCATACAAAAATGTCAAGAGTATTAATAAAGAGACATTGCAATATATACTCATTACGTCAAGTGTTTTTACCTTTCCACTAAACTTCTTCTCAAGCTCTCTAACGAGACGGGGATGAATCTTGCGGAAAGATTTCCTCAATCTGAATGGGACGTAGATCACAATAGCCTTGCGGTTTCCAGCAATGTCCATGTTACTGCACAATAAAGAAAACTAACTTATTCTCCTTGCAACCTAGACGAAAAAAACAAAAATGTAGTAAACATACACAGCTTGGTTGATGTAAAGATCTTTCAACTCGCTCTTCAACTCCTGGTTGGTGTTCTCCAAATCAAACAGAGCCTGAGCAACTTGCTCCTCGCACTCTGTTGGAGAGGCATTCTTGTCCTTCTTGATCTTGTTCTGAGCCGAGAACATCTTCACAGAATCTTCATTTTGTCAAAAAAAAAAAACCCATGGATTATATATAGCTTCTAGACCTCTAATCAACATTTTCAAAAAAAAATAAAAAAATCTTACAATACATTCCCTTCTATAATGACACTGCTTGATAGTCTATTAAACTAAACCATGATAACATTTCCCATAAACACCTAAAGCCCCCATCTTTAGACCAATTACGTACCGTATAGCGAGAAATCTGCAGGAACGAAGAAGAAGAAGAAGAGCTCAAGATTGAAGAACAAAAAGAGAAGTAGCTTGCGGCTTCTCCTTTAGGTTTTAATGTTTGATGTTGATTAGGGTTTCCAAAGGTTGATCATATCTGGGCCGTTAATAGATTCTTATAAGCCTATGGGCCTGGGCCTGGGCCTGGGCCTATTTATTCACAAACTCTTTTCTTTCTATAACATGCAGATTTTATTATTGCAAAATTAAAGCTATGATTCTTTGCTACTGTAGAATGTATTGCATGTAATTTAATATCTTTATTGCTAATTCACTGAAAAAAATACATTTTCACTAGGTAAGTGTAAACAATATAACTGAAGAAATAATCAGAATCTACATAGGAGGAGTAACTAATGATCCCTCAGCTTGCGAGCTATGGTCATCAAGCCACGAGATGATATCAGCCAAGACGCGGAGTATCATCTCGTCTGGTTCGCCTTCAAGCAGAGAGTGAAAAGCGTCTTTATACAAAACTATCTTCTTGTCTGAACTTTTCGCTTTCTGGTAAAGCTCTCTGCTCACTGATGGATCAGTCACTGTATCAGCCTCTCCGTGTAGAATCAGTATTGGTAAAGACACCTTCAAAATATCAAAACCAATAAAACATATTATTATTATTATTATTCTGATTCTGCTTTTTTTCAAAATATCAAAACCAACAAAACACTTTATTACCTTTTCCAACTGTTGCTCAATCTCCTGAGTTGTTCTAAGCATTTCCACAGCGGTCCGTAGCCGCGGTTTGCCGCTGTAACATATGACATTGTATTGCGTCTGCAAAATTTCAAAAAAACAAGAACATTAGTTTCTGTAAAAGAAATTGACTTAAAGCTGTGAATCATGTTTATTATTACCATGTTTCTCTTCCTGACATCTCTAAAAGCTGCTTCTGCTAAATCCTTCTGTGGAACCAGCTTGTGTTTCGGTAGAACGTTAGCTAAACCGATCAGAATCTGTTTTAACACTGGTGGTGGAACCATATCATCTGCAATCTGGAATAGACATAGATAGTTCAATCATGTTTAATGTAATGATGACAATGCAAATTTTTTAAAAAAGTCATTACTTTGCACATAGGTGCTACCAAGACTGCACCGGTCCACGCATCTGGTTGCTTGAAATGTATTTTGAGAGACACGGCTCCACCCATTGACTGTCCAAATAGAAAGCTAGGTAGAGAACTAAACTCTGGATTATCTACAACCCAAAAAAAAAAATCAAACCTTGAGAGTTTACCTTTTCATAATGTGATTGAAAGTTTGTACCTTTTACGTTGGAGTAATGCTCAATGACATCTTCAACAAGAAGATCAAAGCTAGGGATGAATCCGTGCAAGCCTTGAGATAAACCAAACCCTGGATAGTCCATAGCGAAAACTCCATATCCAGACAAAGCTAATCTCCTTGCAATCCCTGCTAGAAATGGATCTAATAAGCAACCAAACATTGAGCTATCTCTGCTTAGAAAGAAGAAACAAAAACATACCTTCGAAGAAGAACGTGCAAGTGTCTCCATAACCATGGCAGAAACAAACCAAAGCTCTGGGGCTAGAAGCTTGAGGAAGCCAGCTTTTGGAGAAGATCTCAACTCCTCTTGAATTCACCTCATAAGACTATACATTAATCAAACATTATTAAAACCCCAAAAAAACAAAGTTACTTCCTTAATCAAGCAATAGAAACCAAACCCTTGTCTTGTTTTACCTCCTTTGTCTTAATTCCATCTCCTGGTGTCTGCAATATAATGAAAAATCAAAACTTTTAATTAAAAAAAAAAACACAAAGCTATTCAGACAAAAGCTGAAGCTGTTTGGTTGGTTGGTTGGTCCAGCGATCGATTTTAGACGGAACCAGATTCGATTTGTTTTTTTTTTTTTACCTTGAAGAGGATATGATCGAGATTAAGCTGAGTATCTTTCAAGGAATCGCGAACGTGACGGCGAGACGGAGCTTCGTCGAGATTAACGTCCTTGAATCGCCGGAGATCGTCGGTGTCTACCTTCGCCGTCGTGGCCATCGATCTCTTCCTTGACCACTCTGTTCTTCTTCCCTTATCTACAAACCCTATGGTAAACAAACAAATAAAAAATTGTTATCTAAATAAATAACCAAGTAACAAAAACATTTTTAACCTTAGGTAAATCTCAAGTTTTTTTAAAATTTAAATGTGGATAATTAATTTACGGATGAAAGTTAGTGGCGGCCAATGGTTATCGTGTAAAGGACTGAAAAGCAAAAGCTTTGCTGATCTCAGAGCCATTAACATCAAATATATAAGAAGAATCGTTAAAAAAGAATGTATTTAGAAGGATAAGGTGACACGAAAGTGAGCAAGGTGATTTCCAAAGAGATCGTGAGGATTACGCAATTATTATTATTTTTATTATTATTATTATTATTATTATTATTGAGTTTATGTGGTTCATGTCTTGTCTTTGTCTTTAGTGATGCTTTCAGCGTGTGAACTAATGCTGTCGGGAGTATTACTACTATTTGAGATTGGATCCAGGAAAGATCCTACGGGGATATGCTGACGGGTCTGTGTTGTTTGATGGACGACAACCGATTAATGCGATGCAACGTGTATACTATAATGCAAATAGTATAATAGAATTCTTTTTTTTTTTTAATTTTCTTACCAAAAATAAACTAATTGGTTTTGTTATATACTACTCTGAAAAAAAGAGGACGATAATACGTGTTCATTGTTTGACCAGTACTGTAATTTTTTATTTTTTTGAAACATACCAGTACTGTATATAAATAAAAAATTGGAAGATAATTTAGTAAGCACAAGGCCAATTATAAATGCATAGAAACCGGAATATTAAGCTGTCCACAAAATATAAATCACACTTACTGACTTACTAGCTACCCTATCTCTCCAAATTTAGAATGATCTTTTTTGTTTTCCTCTAAATCAAATCCGTTTTAAAGTCATAAAGTTTGTAGATTTCGTGAGTGTTAGTGATCTAACTTGATTTGCTTCCTTTTGCTTGGAACCAAATTTCAATTCAGGGCGTTACCTTTGCAACATTCAGCAGAACGCCTTCATGTCTCGGGAGGATCTTGTCGTTTTTCCTAAGCCTCGACGTGTTGGCTTACTCTCCAACAACATCATTCGCCCTCTCAGATTTCACATGAGGTACACACAAAAAGCATCCTCCTTTTTTTTTCTTCTTTCTCAGATTCTCTTCTGATTATAACTAACTTTGTTTTGATTTGTGTGATTCTAAAGGTGGTGCTGAGCTTCTCGACATTATTCGTAGAAAGGTATGACTCTCTATTCAACTTAATGTTAGTCTAGTAGTCAAGTTTGTATTCTTATTACAATCTTTTGGTCTCCCTCCAAACCTTTCCTTAAACTCATTAGTCATGTGGTTTGTTATTATCTCTATCTATACAGGAGGATAGTGGAACAATAGGGCAGTTACTATCATCATCCCCACCACCCTATTTCCCGGTTCACCTCCAAGCAGAGCGGTGAACCCATTAGCTCAAGATGCTCGCTTTCGAGATGAGAAACTCACTCCAGTCTCACCAAACTCTCCTTTCCTTCATCCCAATTCATCATCAACCGGTTTTCCATCTCCATCTTCATCTCGTGGATGCGGCAGAATGAAGTTTGGACTCGCACCACCTGCAGTTAGAGTAGAAGGGTTCGATTGCTTGAGCCGTGACCACCAAAACTCCAGCATCCCTGCCATGGCTTAGTAGACAAGAACATAAAACAAGTGTACATAGAGATTCCGTGATCGTTCTTTCACCAATGCCTAACAGAGGAGTTTGATCACCACTACCATTTTTGAAGCAAATGAATGTGTCAAATCTTTTAGCGTTTTTTTTATACATTCTTCTAATCTTCCAGTCACCGTTACCTAACCTGTTATTCAGGTTAGTACTTTGTATATAAGTATATGTAGTACATATTGGGTGTTTTTTCTGAGTCAGGCGGATCTTTATTCTCATTAATAGGAAGATTATAAGAATGTATAAAGTTTTGTTGGGCGATAACTCTTGTTCGGTTGTAATTTATATAGAGATAATCGATTTAGATTATCTTCTTACTCAGAGAACATCATCATTTTTTTTAGTGTATAGTAATGCATTTGTTAACTTATGGTGGGTTTAAGTTCTCTCACAATGCCTTTGTATATGTACTTTAGTGATTCAACAAATCTGTATATTAATGCCTAATCGTATTGTTCTTGTTCTTAATTCTTATATTATCACGTGTGAAAACAGCTTAAATACAAAAGTATTGTTAAAAATAATATTTTCACATCAACGATACAGATGCAATGCATACACTTTGAAAAAAATTCTCTATTTACATTTTTATATCAAATTTTCTCATCACAATTGCTTATCAAGGAAGAAAAAAAATCAGACAGTTATTTCTCGCGGGAAGACAATTAACCGAACAGACACATCTGTTGGATTAAAAAAATAACTAACTACAACGACCATTAACCGCCATAATATCTCTCCTGTCTACATAAACCTTTCTTTTCGTTTCTTCAATTCTCTCCTCTCACTCTTTGTTCTTCAACTCTCAAGTATCGTACTCTGCTTGAGAGAGTTTTTCTCTTCTCCTTTTTTGGTCTCATCCTAAAGAAGAAAAAGAGAAAGCAATTAGAAGAAGAGGGCAAAACAAAATGGCTGGTGGTGATCCAAAACCAATTGCTCTTCAAGACAACGAAGATGAGGATATTTTCTATGACGCTTACTCTGAAGAATATCTTATGAGCCTCATGTCTAACCCCAATCCTAATCTCATGGACTTACCCTTCAGCAAAAATACTCTTCTTGCCCCTCCTCCAGCGCCAGCCTTGGAGATTAACAGAACCGCGTTGTTGGGAGATCCTTCGGTTTTAAACCCTCATGGGGACACCATCAAAGAGTATCTTAAATCACTTAGAATCGATGATGATTCACTTACTGTGAACACGTCGGATACACTTAGTGATGATATCAACGAATACATCGATTATACTGACCTAGGAGAGATTGGTAATGAAAATGTCGGAGAGAGCGGTATTCTTCAGGCGAATGCTCACGTTTTTGCGGAAAATACTATGAACTTTGAAACCGGTGGTGCATCGGCGATGCCTGTCCCGGTGATTACACCAACACCGACCATCTCTCAAGGACTTTTCTTATGCACCTATTGCAACCTTCTTCGACAACTAGTCCATGCTAATGGTATATATATATATCTCTATCTCTTACATTTTATTGTTACACTGATCTTTATTTGAGTGGTTGTACGTGTTATGTGGTTACACAGGTCAGGAGATGATGAGACTTGATCTCTTTGGAGGGATTGGATACTTCTGCCATGCGGTTATCGAGACTCGACGTTTCGATGGTTCAAACGAACTTCGATACCAAATGAATTTAAAGATGGAGGATGTGAAGAAATTTATTGAAGGTTATTGTGCGGCTAGGGCAGCAGAAGGTTTTGTAATAATGCAAGACACTAATGCTGATTTCTATCAAGCTATGAATGCTTGTACCACAAGCAGCCAGTTACTTATGTCGACGTTGCCACCACGTGTTGATATTCCAATGTCTTTGGCTGTGCCTAATAAATCTCTAAATGTTGCATCTGTGCCCCCTGCTGCGAAAGGAAAGCCAAGGAGACAAACCAATCTCTCTGCACAGGTTCTTTTCTCTAATTTCTCAAACTATAACCATTTATCATCATAGGAGAATTTGTTACTCGAGCCACAAGAATTCGTCTACCATATGGTTAGATATTAGGTTTTATAATATGTTATTTACGCTTTTATTGTATATAGTAATTACTGGTCTGCACGGAAGATAGTGAGTCTGCATGGGTTTGCATGTGGATTAAGATTTAAGAACATGTTTTTTTTTGCCTCATGAACATTAATTTTAGTGATCTCACTGATGTTTGGTTTTGTGGTTGATCTCTATGTGCCGAGGACAAGAACAGAGGAAGCGGACTAGGAGCTTAACAGTGAAAGACATGAGCGAGCTTTGGGATCTTCCCATTGAAGAAGCGGCCAGAAAGTTGAGGATTTGCACCACAGCGGTTAAAAAGATATGCCGGAGGGGAGAGGTATTTCGATGGCCACGCCGGAAGGTAAATATTATCGAACCGGACCAGACCACTATGAAAATCTGCTTTTAGATTTCTTTATTTATCTTACTTTTATTTTTTACTTACTTTTGGTAAACTGATGTGTAGCTTGCAAGTCTGCGGGAGAAAGTCGCGGCACTAAAGATTGTTGTAAGCCAATCAACCGATGTAGGAGTACGGGCTCGAGCTGAAGTGAAGATCGAGAATTTTGAAAAACAGATTGATGCTATCTATAGTAAAGCACGCTAAAACGCTGAAGAGAGTTTTAGATAATCATAGACTACTTGCATTGATTACTACTTCCTTTGGTCATCTTTAAGTATTGTCACCATTACCAGTTGGTTTTGATGGAATGTTTGTACTACAGTTTATGCCTCTTGTCTCGACATGAGATATACATTTGGTTTGTCATCACTTTTCTTTTGAAAACTATACGTTATTGAACGATTTATGTCACTTATCTCTGCATGATATAAACTTGTGTTACCTTCATTCACTCTTTCTTCTTTTTGGAAAGTTATGATATTAAACGAAAAATTATAAATATTTGCAATCACGCTAATATATTAATATTGTCAATTTCATCCAAATTACTTGGAATGTGAAAATGATATTTGGATGAAAGGAAATATTGAGGGAATATAAAATTTCTAGAAAGTGAATAGGTTATAAGCCGTGTTTGACCACTGCTTGAAAAATCCTGAAATGAGATTGATGAACTACTATTCTGAAAAATTAAAATAAAAAAATGAAGTTGTGGGAGAGGTTGGTTCACATCAATATTACATATCGACCTGATTAAATCCTTCATCTATGGCACTCTCCCAAAATGCACTGTAAATGTAAAACACAATTAACCAGAGCACGAAACGAGGGAACAACTTTGACAAATCAGATACTTTTGCCAATATGGCAACTCACTTGTCACTTCATTCCACCCTGTTTCCTATTTGGCTGGCTTGTGTGTAGCTTAAATATTTACGCATCTTAGGTGATAAGAGTTTGAATTAGTTTTAGTTTTTAGCTTTTAGTCATAGTTATTAGTTTTGACGAAAACAAATGAGTTTGTATAAAGAATTACACATTGTAATTTGTATGTTATTTTATAGTTGCTGCCTTGCTGGAGGTGGTGAATTCTGATAATACAAACAAATAATTAACAGTTATCTGATTTAAAGTGTAACTTATACTATATCGTGGCCCGTGCGTAATGTATGCAATTCACGTTAAAGTAGAGTGTCGAGACCAGTTAGAGAAAAAGAAAGGCGAGATCCTTTGGGCGTTGATTAAGACTATTTTGTATTAATACTTTAAGGGTTGTTTGTTAACATAAAACCATTGAATTGTGAATGACTGTAAATTTATGTAATAAGAAGTAATGATGTTATTCAAAATTTAAACATCTTGAACTGATTCAAACACACAAAATTTACAAATCAGTTACGGAAATTATAACATATAACAATATATAAACCGTGTGACCCAAGTTTTGAATCAATAGATGAAACCCTAATTTCTACTCCCTTTGTTCCCAATCATCAATCGATCGTACAGCACAGTCCGACACAAGGGGCAAGTGTTTCTGCGTTGAAACCACACCAAGAGGCATTTTTCATGGAAGACATGAGAACAGGTCATGCGTGTAGAGACACCGTGTTTACCGGAGACAAAACTATCCAGACAAATAGAACACGGTTCTGTTTCCATCTTAGAAGTCTTCAACTCCTCTTTGCTCATCTTCCCTAGTTGAACCATCCTCGTTAACACCTCTTCCTTCGATGGAGAAGGGGTTATCTTGACAGTGATGGTCACACCTAAACCGTTACAACCAAAACCTAACGTTGCTGCAATCTCTGAGATCTCTGGGGCTAATTTATCAGACAACCAACGGTGGCTAGCGAACTGATTTTGGAGAACCTCTCTGCGGCTAAACCCTAACTTGGTTGCAGTCCTTCAGATCTTCGGTGATAACCAACGGCGGTTGATGAGTTGATCTTGGATGAGCCTTCGGATGTGGTGACGACCTAAGTAACTAGGGAGACTTATATCTACGCGAACGCTTGGAGAAACTTGAATCTCATCAGATATTGTGTCGACGACGATGATGATTGAGTTTGGGTAGCTTCCTGAACGTCTCTCATGTTTGAAGTCGCTCAGCTCCACATGGGGACGAATCATGTTCTGAACACAGAGAAGAAAGAGATAACTATTTTTTTTTAGAGAATATACATAACTAATATAAGCGCGTCGGCATCGATCACTTCCCTTTTTCTCTTTCTGTTTTGGTATAAAATTTCCTTTTTTGGTTTTTATAGGTTGAGGACAATTATAAATTAATTATTGTAATTTCAGGTGGTAGGAATATAGAATTTTCATTTTGATTGATTAAAACCCTTAAATTATGTGGTATCTTTGACAATTACTCAGTGAAACGCCAACTTATCAACTCAGGGTAACGCTGGAGAAACCACCAGCCAATTTTAACATGGTTATGGGTTTTTGTTTCAAGCCATTTAGATATTTGTTTGTGTTGCAGGCCAGTGATTGCATCGCAGTTGCTTTTGGTGGACGAAGTGATTCGTGCAGGAAGAAACATGAGGAAGCCTACTGCTTAAAGTCCTTAAGCTTTCTTCGTTCTAAATTTTCCAGACCTGTCTTTTTTTTGGTTATGAGAAACATCTTCCAATCTGATCTCTTAGATTTGGTAGATTTTTGGAAACTGAGGAAATGGAAAAACAAACAAAATCTATAACTGTTCTTATAGTGAGCTGACCCTTATTGTAAAAACGCCATGGTTAAAGATTCAGATCTTACAAAAGCATCTATAACAAGGACCTTATATTGGTCAGAGTTACCCTCTTCTTGTACTCTTTCTTCATTTCCTCCAAAACATCGTCCTCGGTGCTGCAGAATCAACGGAAAAGTTCCATGATCGGACAAGTTTGTTTTTAGCATCGGCATGAACTCAGGATACTTTCATCAGGGAGTTGCTAAAAAAAAGAACTTGTGAGCCAAGAACAAACTCGGATTTTGAACTGTACTACACCATTAGAGAACATCGTTTTTTCCCATCTCTTTACACTAATAGTCTAATACTACCAAAACAATGAACACAATTTTTTGCACTAACACAGAAGAAACAGAACAACCATGAAGAAGAAAGAGAAAGCCACAAAACAGAAAAGAGACACTAGAGAAAACTGAAGCATTTTGTTATAGAGAAAAGGGGAGCAAAATAATTGTTAAGCTATTTTGACATTCCCATTGAATGATGAAAATATAAGAAGAGAAAAGACTAATAATATATAACCTCATTAAGATTATAGGTGGTGAAAGACAAAACAAAGAAGAAAATGGGAAAAATCTTGTCAACACTTTTAATTCTTTCTTGTTGTTTGTTGATTCTCTTGTGTGTGTTTAAGGTGTTTTTAACAACCTTTGACAAGATGAGGAATACAAATCGGGGAAATGTACTTTGATTTTCTTGCTTGTCTTTGTCTTGATCTCACCCATGGGAAACATCCACTGCCTCTCTTCTTGTTCTTCTCCATTTGCTGTTCTTCTTCACTCTTCTTTTGCTCTTCTTCTCCTTTTTCTTTAGTCATCTCTTGCTTGTCTTCTTCTTCTTTACTCATCTCCTGCTTCTCTTCTTCTTTTTTACTCATCTCGTGCTTCTCTTCTTCCTTCTCATCCTCTGCCAACTTCAAATCCTGAAAAACCAAATTGCTCACTATCAACATATATTTCAAGAACTAACTTACGTACGTTGCTCCTAAGATGAGGTTTATTTTTACAGTTCAGAAGTTATTGGTCTTTTGGGCTACTTTTATAGTTTCATGTCCAAAGTGTAAATGACGATTTAAAATAAAATGAGATTATTATGTTTATAGTATAATTTGTGCCCTCTCGAGTTACAATTACAAAACCATATTTAGTTACACATTGAGTCTGAGACTATAAGTGTATAGATACATAAATGCATGCACGCATATACTATGTATATATATAGATAGATAACGTATTCAATGATCTTGATGGTAGTCACGTGAGTTGGGACACAAAATCTAGGAATGGGGTCTAATGAAAGATTTTTTCATGAAATATTGATAGCATATGATTGATTATACATTTTTGTGCTTTCTCTGACTATACTCATGTGTACCATGTTTCATATACTGTGAATGAATTCGAATCTTAAAATGAATCCTGTAGCATAATGTATAGAAAACACTAAAGTGGAAGAGTGTTATATCGTTGTCTATTCTGTGACTGAAACATTGGGACTATAATTATTTGTTTGGTGTGTTTTTTTCTTATTTTGCGAAATAATCTAATTATTGACGCACGAGCATTTCAAAATGTTGTGCAATTATTAATTTCCCTACCACATTCATGGACCTCATGGTAGGGAATTATGTAGTTTTTCGAATACTTTAGTAGTTGAGATTTGTTTTTTCTGCCTTTGTTAGCATTTAATACAATTTTCAATTGAATGCACGTTTTTGGGTAAAGATTGAATGCATGTTTTCTTAGATACTCCCTCTGTATCATGGTTTTTAAGGTTTTTAACATGGATTAAGGAAATACAAAATTTTATACGATTTATTTCGGTTACATAAAATATTATTAAATAAAATTAGTTTAAGAGTAGAAAATGACAGTATTTTGTAATTGGTCACAAAATTTAAATGTTATTAAATTATATATAGAATAGCGAGAACATGAATTATTTTGTAACAAAATTTTTTTTTAAGCACCACTTAAAATAATACAGAGAGAGTATAGTATTTCTTTTGAAAAAAAAGATTTGAAATCAACACAAATTATTTGTAAACCATTTTTTTTAAATGATATAGGAAATTTTAAAATAAATCACCTCGAAAATGATATATGATACATGTGTCTGAAATCATATTTTGCTTGTTCTTTTTTTTATTGAATTACAAACCATTTTTTTATGTTTTAAAAAACAACAATTACATTCAAGAACTATACCATATATATAAGACCATGATTAACCTCGGTCTCTTAATTGAGTTCTTAGCTCCGGCTAAGAGACGATTCTTAAATTTTCTTAGATTTTAACTAAAAAAAATTAAGAACCGTCTCTTAAATAAGAGATATAAGAGCCGTCTATTAACTAAAAATATTTTTAAAAAGAAAAAAAAAGTATCAAATAATGAATTAAGAACCCATGCTAAAAGAGAAAAAAAAAGTAGCTCATTAATGAATAAAGTAAAAAAAAATTGGAAGAATTGTTCAAGAACGTTATAATATAAATATTTCTCCCGGTGTGGTTTACAGTCTATATGAGTTTGCAATGTTGTCCACAAAAAAAAAAAGTACCTCTGGTTGACATTCCAGTTTGAGATTGAAATCCACCAGCAAATCATTAGCTTCCACGTATCGTTTCAGCGACCGTTCCATGATCGGAGGCGTCTCTGCCGGACTAGGGCTACCGGAGCTACTATCCACCCACGTACTCTTGATGCCTACATCTCGTTTCAGCCCCACAACTTTCTCTTCTGCTAAAAGAACACCCCACAATTTTATTTTTATCAGAAGACAAAAAAATTAATAAAGAAGAAAATAAACTTCAAGAAAACTAAACTTATCAACAAACAAACGGGGGACATATTTAAAATTTAATCACCTCGAACAAGAACAGGGTCAAGAGCATAAAGATCCTCGTGAATGACTCTGACGTTAGGATTATTATTATTATTATTGGTTTTATTTTGACCAATCTTCGTCAAAGGATTGGGAATAGGGCAGTGAAGAGGAGCAGACATGGTGGTCAAGTTTCTGAAAGATCTTGCACGTAGTGTTTTAGAAGACAAACACTCCATCGGAACTTCTCCAGACAATGGGTTGCATATATATTTCTCTGCTTCGTTCCACTTTGAATTCAACGCAAACCCTTCTTGTGTTAACCAGTCTCTCTTATTGAACATTGACTTTGCTTGTAACGCTGCAACCCAAAAAGAAAAACATTCCTCCTTTGTTTTGAATTTCGTTTTGATTCAATATAACAATTTGATTGCTCGTTAGAAACTTACATTTGAGTGCATTTGTGAAGGAATATGTTGATGGGTCAATCTCTTCTGTTATAAAAATTTATACATTTTCAGAAGAAATAACTCGTCAACACAGTAAGATAAAGAGAAAGAGTGGTAAAGTCTTAACCACCTTTGAGACTGTATCCAGGAGATGAGGCAGTACTAGAGATGTTGTTAACGTTGATTCTTGAAGAAGACTTGTGATAATCTTCTCTGAAGCTGCCAACGTAAGAAGCAGAGAACCTTCTAGAAGTCGGGTTTTCGCGGATGAACCGAGCTCTTCGATCCCATTCTCTTAGGTTCATAAACTCAGGCTCTTCCCCGGGCAGAGCCATTAGAACCGAAATATTTCCTCCTCTTCTTTTTTTTTTTAAGAAAGAAAAAAGCTAACGAGGGAGGAATGAAGCAATCAGGCAGCACCTATGAAAAGATATATACTCTCTTTTTTTCTATAAGTGAATTATTTGATTTGCTTATCTATTACAAAAATCATATTGGGTATTAATATTAAAATTCTTTTGTGTCTCTTGACAGATTGAAAATAGTTATTTTTTAAAAATGCAGAGAGATGCGTCTGAGGTTGTTAATTAATTATATTGACTGCTTGCCATGTACTGAAAAAGTCTTGCAATATAGCAGTTTTGTTTTTTCGTGGGTGTAATCAATTTATACGAATCAAACTCACTTGGCATTTTCTGCTATTTTGTTGTAGTTTTTATTTTAAATTTAAAATATGGTCCTTCTTTCTTTTCAGTGTTTTGAATTCAAATTTTTATATATTTTTCAATTTGCCTTTAATATATAATTTAAATATATAAATATACATATATATATATATGTGTATATAAGCCACAAATAAGTTTATATTGTTGATTCGCCTATTGCAACTTTTGATTGAATTTAGTCTTTAATGATCGTTACTAAACGCAAAATAAATGATTGGAATGTTAGGTATTGGTCATATATCATATATAATTTATATAGTCATCTTGGAATGGTTGTTCGAAGTATATTTTTGTTTACTGTTTCCATTAATTTATTTATTAAAACTTAGCTCGCAGTAGTTCTCTTCTTGAAGTGAGACAGTAGTATTACTGGTATACACTATACACTATATATTTATGAGTTGGAAAAATTAGCCCAGATTATTGGAAAGGTGACATGATCTCTTATCAGTGGTTAATGACCACATGACATTTCACCGAATACAATAGTGTTCACATCAAATTAAATGTTGAAAGCATGATAGTAAATAAAACATTTCATTATCATAAAAATCCACTTTAGACTTGATAATGTGCGTTTATAAACAAAAATAAGTCCAAACAAAAAAAGTTTTTTCTTAAAAACGGTTCATTAATTTATCACAAACTATAAATGTTTTACAATATCAAGCAGTTGCAAATTAGTATTTTCATAACAATTTATAAGAGACTTGATTCCCTTTTGACTGCATTTCTGTCTACAAAATAATGAAGAATTAACAGAGTATTCCTCCCATCTATGTATATGTATTTAAATAGTCAATTTTTAAAAGAATGATGGACCAACAAAAAATGTTGTTGGCCAACGTCTGATTGAGATGGACCAAAGGAGAGATGATGGCACATGGTGAGGGGGTTGGAAGAATGTGAAGAATGGATAGGGTGATATGGAGTTACGTATAATAAGGTATATTTTGATTATTTGAAATGTAGAATAATGGTGTTTGTGTGTGTATAGAGTAGAGTTGTTTTCAATAACATGGTCATCTTTTGTTTGGTTATAGCGAGCAAATTAATTTGATGTGTGATCGAATGGACTCTATAAATAGTGGTTTTGTGGTCGTACACATATCAATATCCATGTCCATGTGAACGTCACATTCATCATAGTTGTACATGTGATGAAGATGACTAACTATCAACTATTTATCTACTCTTCCGAGAATAAGTGAATCTCTTGGATCATAATGCTTAATCCGAATAGAACTTTCATTCATATGCTTTTTGAGAGTATATTTTTCATCATTTAAGTTAGAGCATTTTCAAACATTGCTATTTCCACTTTTATAATAGCATTTAGAGATTAAATTGCTCCAACCCACCTCTATTTTTTTTTCTATAATAGAGATCTCTATTTATTCATCTATCTATAGAGGAAAAAATAGCATTTTTCTATTTTTTGCTATTTTTTATTCTACATTTAGAGATTGCTATTTTAAAGAAATACATTAGAACATATATCACCTCTATTATAGAGTTCTTTTATTTTAACTCTATTTTAAAAGTGAAAATAGCAAAATACATTGGAAATGATCTTATAAATGTGATGAAAGAATCGAATATGAAATTTGGAGTTGGGAAATCCTTTGGACTTTAAGACATCTTGAGAGTGTTCAAGCCAAGCATAAATAATTTCAATAAATTCAAATAAAAAACAAAATAAGTTTAAACTGCACTAAACTATGTAGCAAGTTAAATTTAGTTTGTCTATGTAACTAAGCTATGTACCAGTTAAATTTAGTTAGTCTATGTCACTAAATTTAGTTTAGTTCAAACCAAAACCATTTTTTGTAACAACCAAAACCAAATTAAAACTCAAATTTCAACATATAGGCTAAAGCAATCAAGCGTTCAGAATACTGGCATGTTGTAGACTTGTAGATATATATACAAGAGCTGTTTGAAAAACTTTGGTTTAAGGATAAAAATAACGACCGAGTAAAGCTATTCGGATTGAACCGGTTAAATAAGGAGGGGGCCACAATAGAAACTAATGATTGTGGTGGGAGCAGAAGAGGCAGGCAAATGTAGGCATCACTTGTGACAGGTGAAATAGGGAAGAAAATTATTCATTAATACTATTTGTCTCTTTTTTTTTTCTTTTTTTTTTGCAGATGAATTTTTCAGTTTTCTTATTATTCATTTCGCAATATCAAATACTCTGAATAGCTACTCGGTCACATTGTTATTGCCATTTATTATCTCTTTGTCTAGTTTTCTGTTCGTCTCGAAAAACGTTTATCCACAAAATTCAAATTTGAGCCGGTTTTTTTTGTACTTTGCATTATTAATCATGCCAGTTTCTCTTTTAACTATACATTATGATAGTTGCGAACCATTTTTCAAATGCACAAGAAATTCCGAATTTTCTGGAAATCGAACTCTATACTGGTGTAAAAACTTTTAATATTTGACCATTAGACCACAGTGTTTTCACATGTACTCTTTTTTTAACACAACGATTTTTGTTCGCGTATATCATCATTTCATTATCATAACAATCATCCACTTTAGACTTGATAATGTACGTTTATAAACAAAAAATAAGTCCAAACAAAAAAGGTTAGCCCACAAGGCCAATAAGTAAAAGATCAATAGCCACATAGAGGTGTGTTGTAGATTAGAATTTGAGTATCGATGATTTCGATAGCATGACTAGGGAACCCAATGGGTCAATGAGCTAGTAGTTTTGTGAGATTAGACGTTGGCTATTAGTGACTTTGTAACTTTATTTCTCTGTATTTGTGAAACTAATCGAAACGTTGAACCAATGGACAATAGTTTTCTGAAGGGCCCATGAAAATACAAACATTTTGTTGTATGAGAACACTCTAAATTTTTGAACAAAAAAAAAAAAAAAAAAAAAAAAGAACACTCTAAATTTTGTCCAAAAAAAAGAGAACACTCTAAACAAAAGATTAAGTTTCTGTTTAAAATTGTAAATGTAAAACATACTCCCTCCGTTTTTTTAATATAAGTCGTTTTAGAATTGTACACATAAATTAAAAAATCATTAATTTTTTATATTTTCTAAATAAAAACATCATTAATTATTTACCTAACCACAAATCAATCAGTAATAAAATAGAAAGTATATTATCTTTGGTCATATAACATTAAGTATTAATAAATTTTACATAGAAAACCGAAAACTTCATATAATTTGGAATATAAAAATTCTTCTATAACGAATTATATAAAAAAAATGAGGGAGTATCTAACAGATCACATAGAAAGTCATGTATTTGATACATCGAGATAAATAAATTCAATTTTGTAACAGCTGTATTTTGTATCAATATTTATATATGAGGGGGTCCATAATAAAATCACTAAATTCAAGATATCGGATGCTTCATAAAACAGAAACTAATCACCCTCTATTAAGTCTACTAATCAATGATTAGTTAATCAAACTTGTATTACAAAGACGAAACTAGTAATTGATGCGTTGAACCGTACAGTGTTTTCAGTTACGTACATAATCTTTGATTAGTCCAAGGCAAAGATACGGTCTAGTGATACTTAAATCATGTTCAAATTCAATGTTACATGTAATCAATAGTGTAGCAAAATATCCATAAGAAAATTAATCACATCAATATTAGTCAGGAGACAAGATAAACAAAGTTGTCTGGATTATGCCAGACAGTTAGCATGCAGTCATGCGTAGTCGCGTAGGTCGCTCCACATCCTCGTTTGCTACTCCTTTTCTTTTTTCTTTTCGAAATTTTAATTTGTCTAATACCTACGTGTATTTGGAAAATGTTTATAACAAGTGGATTTGACAAAAATAAAATAAAGTTATTTCAGTGGACAGGAAAACTGAGGGAACATGAACTTTGGAGAAAGCACAATTTCAAGACTCGTCTCTGAAAATGTTCTAAAAAGACTTGTCTGTTCATATACTTTTTGCTTCAAATAACATTGCATTTTTTTGTAACATAAAACATATCATTATCGACAATTCATTGTAACTTACTAGGATTAATATGTTTGTTGAGTTAATTAGTTTCTTCGGAAAATTCAAATGCTCTTGATTATTGATACTTCTTGCACGTTGTATTTTTTTATACTTCTTACTTCTTAGGGTATTTGAACGTAGATTTTGATTTCTCAACAAAAAATGACCACATAATTTTCATTTGTACATTAAAAGAAAAATATAACTGCGAATTCGTACAGATAAAATAAAATCTAATTAAAAATTGTTTCATCCGTAAATCATAATTTTTAATCTTGACTACTGATTCAACAGTTCCCCGTATTTTATGATTTTGTATTTTGAAATGTGATTAATTAAGCAAAGAGATATGTCTACTACATTAAACATGTTAAGTTGTATGGTTAATTTAGTGGAGACTTTGAAGCAAGGCCAGGTTCAAGTTATGTTTGATTGCATTTGCATGGTGGAACACGAGAAAAGACATGTGGGATTGTGTTTTACATCCTCTTAGTGTGATAATTGATAATTGTATTAGTTTTGTTCGATTGTCGAAACTTAGAAAGTAATATTCCAATTTCTTGGGTGTGATGAAGTCATTAATATGCATTTTATCGGTTTTTATCATAAGTGTGTAATATTTTAAACATATACTGTATTGTATTAACTGAAAATTTAACCATGCATGCATGAATCCACAAGTTCTCTACATATACACACCCTCCACAAGTGTATTCTCCTTCAAATCACTTCTGCTTATTAGCTTACCCTAAAAAAAGACAGAAACAAAGTTTCAGTTCTGCTACTTCTGTTCAACAGATAAGTTATTTGGAAGCCTAAAAATGGAAACGAAGAGGGAGATGATGAGCCCAGAGAGATCAAAGCAGAAGAAGAGATCAATAAGTAGAAGATGGGGAAAGTATATGAAAGAACAAAAGGGAAGGATTTACATCATCAGAAGGTGTGTGGTCATGCTCCTTTGTTCGCATGACTGAACCATTAAAAAAGTGTATAAACAATGGCCAAGTTCAAATGTATGTATGCATGTTACATGCGTGTGTATGTGTGTTTATGTGTGCATGTGGGTAACTAGTTAAGTGAGGGAAGATCGTGTTAGAGTAGGGTAAAAACCGGTCTGCTTGGTTTAATTTTGTGAGTTCTACCGAATTGTATATAGTGTGTGACCTCAATCCATCGTTGGTTGTTCTTAAACTAATATTTTACATTGTGCAATAATTTCATACTTTTTCATAATTTAAGAATTATATCGTATGAATAAGTTGTGATAGTTCATCAGATTGATTTATCAAGAGATACAGAATAACAATGTTTTGGACTCGAGTTTCATTGACCTTTAGTTATATAACTACAAATACGCACAACACAAATTTTCAATCCCATAGTTAGTCAAAAATAATGACCACTACTTCAGATAAGTGCTTCTTCTACTACTTGCAAAGTTGCAATACCGCATGATTCTTCATCATCATTGGAAGAACTCTCTGAATGAGCAAGCCTTTCGCTTGCGCTTTAAGTCATCTGCAACACCATCATCGTATTGTTTGTCCCTATACCTCTCTTGTGAGGAGGTCTCAAAGCCTGGTGTTTGAAAAATCGTGATACTCTCGTCATCCCTATTTCTGAAAGAAAAGCAAATAGAACCTCTCTCCGTACAAGGGAAGAACATAATCTTTTATATCTTTTTAAATTTTAATAACGTTTATAAATTTCACGATATTTACTACTTCCTTTTTTTTTCTTGGATAACAAAATCTAAATAGTGGAATGAAAGGTAGATATTGCGAGTTTTTAACACAAATTTATTTAACGACAAAAAAAGACACAGATTTATTAATTTTAAAATTATATAAAAAACTAAAACTTGTCAAAGAAACAACTTTAAGTTTACAATGAGAGTCCTATACGAAACTTCTATTAATGCCATAAATCACAATGTATTACTATGTTACTAGGTAATAACCCGCGCCTTGCGCGGGATGTGATTATTAGTTTCGTTATTTTTAATAAAAAAGACAATAAATCTGTTTAATCTGGATATTGGTTAGGTTTTACGTACGTTTTTTTGTTTTTAATCTTCTAAAATATAACTATTATTTTAAATTAATATTTATTTTAGTTTATTCGGTTAAAACATTTAATTTTTTGGTTTTTTCGGATAAAAACCTAAAATTAATATTATATGTTTATTTTCATATTATGAAGTTTAGATAGTTGTCATGTCGAACCAATAGTTTCATATTATAGTTTTTAAACAGATAATAGTTTAAGAAAAAGAAAAAAAAATTATTAAGACAAATCATTTCACTACAATTTGGTCGGTAGTGAAAGAAACATTAAGAAAAAATATTTCAACTTTCAAAAAAATTAGATACTTCAGCTGTGGTGAATACTTAGTTATAAGATGCTCACATCAAGGTGCACATGTATGTTTATGTAAGAAGTATATAAAAATAGTTAAAAAATATATAAAGATATTGTTAATTAATATTAAATGACATTTTTGTTCAGAATAATACATGAAAGATAAAATTAAAATTTATTTAAAATAAAAAAGACCTTGACATTAGTCATTTTTTCATTAAAAGAAAATAAAATTATATTCGTAAATAGGGGTGGACACATATCAAGTATCTGGATATTTGGAAGCATTCTTGTCAATTCGATCTTTAGCCACCTAGATATTCGGTGACTCCGATATCCGAAATGTTTTAGAATTTTAAAGAATATCCGATTTGATTCGTAAATAAAATAAAATTTTAAAAATAATTTAATAATAACATTTTATTACAAAAATAAAACATTATATAACCTTTTAATTTTAGTACCTAATATAATAAATTTATATTGTAAAACTGATATAAAGTATAATATATATAATTCTTTTCATATATGTATATATATGCATATAACATATCGAATTAGATATATGTTCCTAAAAATATTGGTATTAGTGATTTGCTTCTTTTTTGGATATTGTATTTTAGTATTTGATTTGTTTCGTAAAGTTTCAAATATCAAGATTTTTTGGTTCAAATCAAAACGGATAACAAATCGAATCAAAATTTATGAATATTTTGCTCAATTTTATCTGTAAACAATAAAAATAATATATATATAGTTTGGCTTTTGATTCGTTATCTATTTTTATTCGAACCGAAAAATCCAGAGTTTTATTGGAACTATGTATGTGAGTTTTATATTAAAAAAATCACAAAATACATAGTGTGAACACATTTATGACTATAGTGTGAACGCGTTAGCATATTTATTATCAAATCATTGTGAAGCTGACACGTGTCTATTATAATGTGAATGCATTTATTACAATGCTTCTCTTTTAATATATAAGGGATTTCCCCACTAATGTAACAAACCAGTCGAGAGAAATAAACAAATATCTGGTAGTAGAATAATCTCTAGAAAACAAAGGGAATGAGAGCCTTGATATGCTTAGGGAAGTCATCAAACTTAGAAAGATACCATCTTCTCGTAGCATAACTCCGACCCACAAGATAGAAAGTAGTTGACATGGCCAAAGACATCGAGTAAATGGTCTGAGAAATCATAAAGAAGCCCCAAAACACAAGTATCTCGAACATGTAATGAGGACATATGACTTCACCAAACAGACCACCTTTTGGTATCTTGTACTCTTTCTTCCCACCACCTTCACCTTCCTTCCTCAGCTTAGCTAGCAGAACATGGTGATACATATTCCCAACAATCCCCACCACAAACATAACAACTCCATAGAATTTCAGATCCAAACCCGGCCCGGGTAGTCCCGGAGTGAAGCTTTGGCTGTACAACACCAACGCAGCTGATGAGAAATAGCCGCTGGATATGGTGAAAGCTGCGTCTGAGGCCATCTCTCCACTGTACTTGTGAATGAACAGAACCTGTTCGACGAAATGCCTCAGTCAAAGAAAGCTTTTATGGATATAATCATAGGTTTTTTTTACCTCGAAGATCCTTTTGAAGAAATGGAGGGAGAGTGCTGATTTGAGGAGAAGGAACCTGAGATTTTGAGAAGGTGCGAGGAAGAAAGAAGCCGACGCGGCTAGAAACGCTGGCGTGTATAGACAAAGCATTCCGGTTCTGCTTGATACGCTGCTGAATCGCTGTTTTTGTGATGACGATGATGATGATGATAGTGATGCGTTGTTGTTATTGAATTTGGAGTATTTCAGATTATTTCCTCTCACTTCCGACAGAACCATAACCGGCAGAGCGGCTAAACCGACGACGGTCATAGTATTGACCAATATCGACGGAGGAGGTGGAAACAGAAAGCTTGTCGCTATTTCCATTTAGTTTTTTGGTTTTGGATGATTGTTGTCCTCTCCAATTATCTTACGTTTATAGCCGCACTTTTTGATCAAATGAGACACCGACACATAACTAAGATGCAGTCAATGTAAGATATTAATTAGCTCTTGTTTCTATCAGATGTAGTGGAAATATAAAAATGTGTAAACAAACCAAACCTAAGCCTCACCAAACCTCCACTTGTGGCTGCTTAAGTGCGTGGACAAAGCTCATCTTCTCTTCGCACTGTTTCTCCAAGCAAGCAATATACGATGTACTTACGTGTCACCTTATCCATCGGTCAGTATTGTGTGTACATGGAAAGTTGCACTATCTCTCTAAAATATTTCAACATTTTTTCAATCAATAAACTACGATCTAAGCAAAATTGTAATCATCCACCAAACGAACAAGCTTAAACAGTTTGTAGGAATAAGCCTCTCCTTATAAGATTGTAAGAGTTATCCATGGCCAATAAGATGAGTTGGGAAAAGGCAATGCACAATTCAAAAACTAACAAAAACTAATCACAATAAGAAAGAGGCAAAGTGCATTGTACTCGAATTAGCAGTTTCCCTAAGTAGCAAATCGATATGGTTTTTTTCATTATAGATAGCCTAACGAATGCAACTAGTTGACCAGAAGGATGAATCGGTGGGAGACGCAGCGAAATTTACCAGTTAAAGTTGGCTGGAGAGTGTTGAACCGCGGCGGCGGGAGGAGACGAGGCAACGAGGATATGACTAACGCGCGAGTGGAGGAGAGTGGAGCACGGAATAAAATAAATAAAACGCGACTTTTAAGTTAAAATTTTAAGGGTAAATATGTAATTTCATTTTGGTTAGCGATTGATTTAATTAGTCCACGTGGCCAACTTTTAACATTACGGTAAATTAGAAGTCTCTTATTTTTGGCTGTCAATTTCTAAATGATACAGATCGTTGACAAAAGGAAAAAAGTTACTTAGATCAGTATTTCACATGTCCGCAATGCCTTGGAAATTTTTTAAGAATTGTTTTCTCTAATTTGAAGTACGGTTTCTTTAGCTTGTGTGTTTACGGAATAATTCGATTTAATCAGAAACAGAAACTTGCTAATATTATTCAGCGTTAAAGAAAAAGAATAATAATAAGATACATTGTTGGACTTGAAGCTTAAATCAGATGTTCATTAACGGGGAACTAAGTACATAAACATCAAGACATACACCTGAAGGTTGAAAACATTACTTCAAACACTAAAAACAACAACAACAAGAACTACGGTGAAGATCAATTAGAACACCCAATTTTTATTTAAAACCACAACGATTAATATTAAAAAGGGAAACTATAACTCCCAATTTTGTTTCCAATGGGGCTACTTGTTCATGCCGGTCTTCTCCTTCACGAGATTAACGGCTCCCCCTGCCGCCTCCGTTATCTTCTGTCCCGCCTATAAACGTAAATACATGTTAGAACAGCATAAAAAGATATGAGATCTACGAACATGAACAGTAGAGAGTAGAGACGTATGTTTATTTATATATCATGGGGTAGATCGCTTACGGTTTGCGCAGACGCTCCAGCTGCGGTAGCAGCATCCTTGACCTTGTCCATCAGCACATTACCCTTCTCCTATATTTACACACCATTGTCCACACGAAATCAATTAATACATTCATTTACTTCTTTTTTTTTTGGTCAAAATACATTCATTTACTTGGTTCAAGAAAATATAAATAACTTCTCTTTATTTTATAAAGTGTGATTGTTTAACCGCAGCAACTGCATTTGATCAGAGAGTTAAAGAGAGAAAGAGACCTCAGCACGACCAGCGGCTTGACCGGCTTGGAAGCTCTGCTTATTGTCTGCCATTTGTTTATTTATTGAGTTTTGTTGTGTTTTTTGTGTTTTGATTGGTGAGAGGAGATGTCAGCTTAGGGTTTGTATTTATAGGCTACACGGATACTTCTGTGGTGCTTATTACTTGTACACTCAAATCACGTGGGCAACGGGTAGTGGTACGATCAGTTTTGCCTTATGTCGGTAGCTTTTAATTGGTCATCTAGGACTTCACGTGTCAATTTTGAGAGATTGAGGATATTATAACTCTTTGTGTGTGGTTCTCTCGCCTCTGTTTCTTTTTTAGTTATTATCTTTAAAGAGAATAAGACAAGTCTTTAAAAAATATCTCTGATAGATATAGAGATATTAGGGCCAAGTCTATGGCTGTAAATAGAAATATGTAACGTGGGGTTTGTTAATTTTGCATATGCGTTTGCCAAATATTTCGTTTTTATTACTAAATTAAAAAACTCATCGAATCTTTATCAAAAGAGAACGAATAGGAACCATGTTAAACACATGATTTAACTATTTAAAAACAAATGTGTTAAGAGAAAACAAAATATTTCAAGCAAAAAATGAGATGTTCAGAACAAAAAGGGTCCACGGCAACAAAATCCTTTATAGAACGAACTTTTATTAAGTAGAATGAACTATTGGGAAGCAAAAACACCCACGTTCAACTGTGTTGCATTAACTATATGTCTTTGAGAAACCAAGTTCTAGAAAAAACGTATAAAACACTGAGAAAGAAAAAGAGAAACTACACCGAATATCGACGTATACAAGTGTAGAAGCTCTCTTACAAGAGACATATTGATATAGATCACAAGAATATCATGACTAAACTTAAGTATAGATTTACGATAAGTACCATTCACACTCGAAAACACGTTAATTGTTCTGTTTGTTCGGTTAGAATAAACGTAGACGGCTTTACAAAAAACTATATTGAATATATTCACTTTTATCCCCTTCAGTCCTGAGGCTATACTAAAAGAGCTAACATTTTGGGACAAAGTACTGATACATCAAGAATTTTAGTTTATGTAAACTTAACATTTTGGGAGAAAGTACTGATACATCAAGAATTTTAGTTTATGTAAACTTTAAAAGAGCTAGCATTTTATGAACCATGCGTATCACCATTTACTGTATTTAACACATGAATCTTAAAATGTGCTGCTATTTGTTACTAGTTGAGTACAAATAACAATAAAAGCAGAGATAATTTAGGCCACTATATAATAAGATGTTAATGATCTTGAAGCGAGTCTTTGATTTAGTCGTTATATGATTGCAACTGATCGAACAAACCACAAGAAGTTTCCCAAAGTTCTTTACCAAGTTTAGGATCTCTAGAAGCTTTTGACGACTTAATGGTTCTTCCTTTTCCTCCAAAATAGTAAACACCTGATGTTTCCTGCATAAGTAGAAGATGAAGACACTTAGAACAGTTTCATATTGATATATATACTACTTTCGTTCTCCAAAAATAAATGTTTTGGCAAAAAATTGTTCACAAAGTATTTTTTTATAATTTTTTATTTAATAATAATAAATTTTATTTTTGAAAAAAAAATATTTAAACTTATTGAATTATTAGTGGTATAAATTTATTGGAGAATGATGTAATTATAAGACAAATTTAATGTGTTTTTCTTAACTGCCGGAGCTAAAGCTGCATCAAGGGAAGATCGGGCTCCTTCATCAGGGGTCTGGAGGAGGCCAATAAGTTTGAAGGAGAGAAACGCAAAAGCAGATACATATTTAGGAAACTCGCGCATTAGATTTGTTTTCACAAATCCAGGATCTGCAGCTCTGCATTTATCATGCAAAACATAATCTTTAAACTATGAAAAAGAGAGAGAGTAACACATTAGGACAATGTATAGGAAGCATGCATACATAACAGAGACATGGTGTGAATCATCTTTGAGGCGAAGCTGTCTGTGCAGTTCATATGAGAAAAGTAGAAGGCATACTATTCAAGAAACATAAACTCATCAGTTCCCAAGGAAGAATACAAAACTATATAAATGAATATTGTTTTGAACTTACATTTAGAATACTCGTAGACATGAGCATGAGGATATTGATTGTATGTCGTAAAATGTTTTCCAGTTACATAATCCTTGTCAACCTTACCAATAGAAGCTACATAGACAAGGAACAAGATTATCAGTTTCACTTAGCTGGACTCTCATGATAGGTGAATTATGACGCTATATATTCACCATAGCGATGTGTAAAAGATACAACGTTCACGACCCGTGAAGGCACAGAGCTGTTTTCCAGAAATGGCAAAAGGAGTTTGGTCATAGTAAATGGACCAATATAGTTTGTAGCCATCACCCTGAAACAGTTTTAGAATATTCAAACCCATAGTCCAATATTTTGAGCATGTCTACTGTCAAAAAGTGATGAAAACAAAGACTTACCTGTCATAACCTTCATTGGTTGGTCGACTAGAAATAGCCATGATCCCAGCATTGTTCACTAAAAGCTGAATTGAAGGATCTAACTCTGCGTCCGAGAGCCATTGCTCTAGAGAGTCTTTAAAATTGAAGATTGATGAAAAACAAGACATGTCAACTACGAAAGATTTGAGTTGTGCATCTTTGTTCTTTCTCTTGATTTCTTTCAAAGTCTATCATAAGTCAAGAATATGGTTCTTACATCAAAAGAAAGAAAGAGCATATTTAATTCAAAGAAAAAAAACAAAAAAAGAATGTTAAATAACCTCTGAAAGAAGCTGAGGAGACCTTCCAACTGAAAATAAATCAAGAAAGATAAGAATACAGATACATTAAACACTTTAGGAAGCAATAATGCATTACCAAGAACAACGTGGTAGCCCTTCTCTGCAAGAGCAAATGCAGTGGCCTTACCAATCCCAGAAGTAACCTTCAATTAAAAAACAACACTAGTTCATACTCATATAGAACCAAAACGCAAAACATAAAAAATATCCATTAGGAAATGGTCTAATGAGCCACTGATTATTTACTTACACCAGTAACAACACAAATAGGTCTTGAAGATCCAATCTTTGGTACAATGGAGCTAGAAATAGGAATAGATTTTGAGCCAAAGATGCTTGCTCTAAGCAATTTCAAGTAGGAAGAAAAGAGACCGATACTCCAAAGAAACATGTCCCAAGAACTAGGTGACCATGCAAAACGTAAAGCCTCCACCACGTCTTTAATCATTTTCTGAAAAATAAAAAACCTGTTTATTATAGGATTGAATTGAGCAATTATCATTAATGGATGCTTACATAGTAACAGAAGTAACTCACCAGAGATCCAAAATGATTCAGGTAACCAAAAAAAGCTTGAAACAAAACCTTATCCAGACGCTGAAGAAAGAAGAGATTAGGAGTGAAAGGTTGTTGGCAACAACTTGTTGCAGTGTTATAATGTAGACACCAATTAGATATTTTTGTTACTTGACGTAAAAGTTATTTTTGCCTAGAGCAAATCAGTGAATAACCTAGCCACGTTCCATTGATGAGGTTGGACTTTAGATGGATAGAAAGAGTAAGATTCAAATTTGAATTCAACATCGAGAAACCTTGTTTTGCGGATCTTAACAAACGGGTTTAATCAAACTAAAATCATATAAGAGTTTCTCATAGTATCTGTTTTCACAATTACATTTAAACTTTTAAAATATGAAATACATTGACTTAGACGTTACAGAAGCATGTTACACACAAAAAATCATGTCAAAAGAAGAAAGGAGAAACTAGAAAGTTTGATTTTCTTGGAATACCGAAAAAAAAAAACTATACTTTCTTCACACGTGAGTTGCAAAAAGAGAATGAAATCCACAATTAACAGACCCTGGTGGGGGCTCAAGCTTTTCAAACACTATTGCTGAACCGGGTTGACCGTTTGAGCCGGTTTAGCTACAGCCTTCTCACCATCCTGTTTCATCTCTTCCAAACGCTTTGCTACCTGGAGATTCATAACAAGAATAAAGATTCAAGCATCTTTTTTTTGTGTCCACAAGTCACAACCCATTAACTTCATTAGCTTGTTGATTCATAAAAGAGAAAAGACAAGAACCTTGATGGAGTAAGCCAAAGGAAGCAAAGTATCAGGATCCATGGCATCTTCAGGGAAATTCCTCAAAGCATGCATAAGTTCCTCAAATGGCAACTTCACCAAATCATCATGGCAGTGCTTCAACAATGCTAACCCCACTTTGAACACAATATTTATACCCTACACCCACCAATAAAAAACAAAGAAATGATGCAACAAAACTGGAGAAAATAAAACACATAAATAATCCAAAACTGAAAAATAAATAATCCAAAACCAAAACTGAAAAAAAAAAGATTATAAAGATGTTGATTTTACCTCAGCTAGAAACACATCCCAGATTCTTAGAGCTGAGTGGAAAGGAAACGAGTAGGAGAAGACTGTTATGAACCATTGGCTTGCATACATACTGGGATTGATCATTTCTTGAGTGAAGTGTTCTCCTAGCTTCGGCATTAGCTCTCTTACAAGCTGATCAAACTGTAATAGATACTTCTGTACAAGAGGAAGCCCTGCCTACATTTACACCAACTCAAATGCATCATTCAAAATCATATTTAATCACAGATAATTAATCACTTATCTCTGAAGACACTAATCAGAATAAAAAGTCTCTACAGGATTAAAGCAGAGAATTTGAAAAAGCAGTCATAAATTAATTCATGAAGGAAAGTATTTTTTTTATATATATTTGACTTTATGTTCATTTTCTTAATATCCTTCAATGAACTAAAGCAGCTCTATCATTTTCAAACTAGAGTAATTAAAGAGGCAAGTAGCAAAGTAAAGAAAGAGTCTCTCACCTGATACAATCCTTCCATTGGAGAGTGAACAGCTCCTTTGAGCAATGCAACTAATAACCAAAACGCATCTTCTTCGCTCATATAAAGAAGCAACAAACCAGCTACAAACCCCATTCCCTGTAATTATTTTCGGAACCATGATTGTTTAGTACCACGTTAGGGATATAAGACTATAAGAGCGAAGGAGAGAGAGTCTCAGGATAGACCTGAACGTATCCAACATCTCTGTCATAGACAGAGTAAGCTTTAAGAACATTGTACAATGATCTTTGGCCTGGTCCATGTCTCTTCTGGAAGAAAACATGTGATGGAAAAGTCCGGGATATGTCCCGGATGATGTCGA
Organism: Brassica napus; assembly: GCF_020379485.1. Lineage (NCBI taxonomy): Eukaryota > Viridiplantae > Streptophyta > Magnoliopsida > Brassicales > Brassicaceae > Brassica > Brassica napus. The sequence goes on along the minus strand of NC_063445.1, from coordinate 2,860,156 downwards.
GTTCTGATGCTGAAGTCTCATAAACCACCAGTTGCTACAATGAAAATCAATATCAGAATCAAAAACAAGTATTATTACAACACACAGGAGATTATGAGACTAACCTCATAAACACCGGGGTTCATGAGCAAAAGGTCTCGGCTTCCGGAGATCAGCTGCCAGACTAGGCCCCTTAAGCAGTCAGGGATGCCTTTTCTAATCCGCCTTTTGACAACGTGAGGTTTTCTTCTGAGGTAATGCTTCCAGTCACTGCCTCCAGCTCCTATCATCTTCCTCCATTTCGTCACCCTTCTCTCCTCCCTAAACAATTAAAGCACTTTATGGTTAAATATACAAGGATGCTAATGATGTAAAAAAAAGTACCAATTGAGACATACTTTTCATAGTTGGTAGATGATCTGGTTTTGATGAAACGTTGAGGAGAGTTGCCTTGTTCTTGCTTCAGAAACCCAAATCTATCAACTGGTGCAATGACAGGGACAGGGACAGGTTCACTGTCATCTGTTCTCTTCTTTTCCATTTAACTAAGCTGAAAGAAAAAGACCAAACATTGGTTTAGTTAAACCACAAACTAAAAGATCTCCCCATTTACAACATTGTGAGACCAAGCAACCAAAGCTGCAATCAAATTCACATCAGAGAAGTAAATACAAAGACAGATCAATCAGACCAAAAGACAAAGACGATTCAGACCAAAAAAGTAAATAAATACGAAAGAGAGAAACTTTAACGAAACCCACCAACATTCCGATGTCAGATTCAAAAGGGTCGTATTCAAAACCTCGACTTTCGAGACGATTAAAGGAGTTTACGAGCTCGAAGTTTCTCAATTTTTACGGAATGAAAATTGATATCTGAAGAGAATGCGATGTTGGAGATCACATCGATAGATAAGAATAAGATAGCTCATACGCGTTTCTTTTTTTTTTAAGAAGACAGGACGTTCGAGATGTTACCCAAAGCTACAGACTTTATCCCAGGGAAAAAAAAGCTTTTTCAGCCTTCTCTTTTACCTTTTCCTCGTAAACCAGAAATCGAATACCGGTTATAGTTCAATCTTATTTAACCGGTTGGTTTAGTAGCATAAATATTAAATACATGTTATTCTCAGAACTCAAAAATATAAAGCTGACTGATAATGATGCTTCAGGTCTGCTTCAATTTTAAAATCTCATCTTTTTCTCCTTTGGAGATATCCAAAAGTCAATAATTTATTAGTGGTAGAACCAGAGAACCGTGGTTACACTCGTAACAAAGTTAACCAGTCCGTAGAAACAAACATAAACTTAGAACAAAACATTGTTAAGATGGAGTCGTCTTGTGTTGAAGAATCTGGTAAACATCAACGACTCCAGACGCAAACTCTGGATCAACTGCAGCTTTCACCGCAGTTCCCGCCACGGACTTGACACTAACCGGGGGTATTAAAAGCGGTCCGATCAGAGGAATTTTCGTCACTTCTTTTGGGAACAGCTTCAAAACCTGTAATAATAAAATATGTTTTGGTCAAAATATTGTCACAGAACAATCAAAGATTGATGCAACAAAAAAATATTCTTCTACCATTTCGAGAGGAGCTCCAATGAGACTAAGTGGCAGCTTTATGCTACCAACCTGACGAGTCCCGTGTATGAATCCTGGCCTCAGAACCGTTCCTAAGAAACACACGCTTAATCAGTGAAGCATACACATTATATAGCAAATGAGTTTTAAAATTAAAGTGACAAGATATGCACACCTCTGTTTCCGAATTTATCCAAAATCTCAGCTTCAGTTGCTCTCTGCATATAGATTAATCAATGAGATAGGAAAAGCTAATAAGTAAGCCAAGAAGACGAAGAAGAAGAAGTACCTTTCCTTGGAAATAGCCTCGAATCAAGTTATTTATGACACCATAATCCGCAGCTGAGATATACACAAATCTCTTCACACCTGAAACATAACATGATAAGCTTCTTTTTATGTCACTATCTATAATTTACAGCAAGTCTATGAAAACCACTGACCTCCTTCTGCAGCAGCTTTAACAGCGTTAATGTTTGCAGTTCCGTTGATTCGGACCATTTGTGAGTTGGAACCGAAACCACCAACGCATGAAATCTGCACAACTCGTCCATTATGAGATGCTGTCTTAAGATCAAGTCAACTATTTTAAGAACATTTCTTAATTAATTACCACAGATGTTATTCCTTCTAGTGCAGGCTTCAGAGAATCAGGTGAAAGCAAATCACCTATTTGTTTCAGTAGGAAAAAAAAAAAAATCAGGTCATTCATTGAAATCTTTTTGCTTTTTAAATGATGAACAAAGTGAAATGTGTTTTGAGAGAGAATACCTTGATGCCAGGTAACATCATTAACCCATGAATCATGGAGGGAAGATCTTCCTGACCTAATAACAGTGAAGAGAGTTATGTAGAGAAAGTCTATGAGCAACAATCAGGTTTAAAACAACACGAAGGATTACCTGCTAAGACTGGATACAGAGAAACCTTGTCTGAGTGCCTCCTTGCATATATGTGAACCTACATAACCGTTTCCTCCCAAAACCAATATCTGCATTTCAAGACAAAAAGTAATAATCTCAAAATTCAGAGAGCAGAGAGAGTAGATAGTGTATCAAAAGGTATGATCTTTTCACCTTATCTCTAGAATGTGAACCAGCAGCTTCAGACAAAGGCCTTGAATTTCCTCTCTGAGTGATTGAACTGTCACAGAGAGACCCAATAAGGATCATCATAATCAATCAAATCACAAAGTAGCTATGCCCAAAAAACAACTGGGACAGAGCCTCACTCAGCCAATGCCCCAAAAAGAAATGAAAATCAATACAACTGATCAAAGCGTTTTATCGATAGAGATAAAAGTAAACCCGCAAAGATCAATGCTTTATTCGACGAACATCATGTAATAAAGGGAATTCAAGAGCCTTAGAAGAAGAGAAACTCACGACATGGTGACCAGAGAAGAGGATGACTGTGATCGTGCCCGAATCAGAGACCTAAACATAGTAACCCTGGCTACAGATGAGTGAGTTACCGACGGAGCTTTGTGTAAGCAATCAATCGATCAAAAGAATTATAAATTGCCTTAACACAATCAAAAATTAAATAAGGGACCTTTAACTAAAAAATTAACAAACTGTACACTATATTTGTGGCGTAACAGCTTCCACGTAGACTAACACATTGGTTCGGTTTCTATTAAATTTGGTCTGAACAAGAAAAATGCCGTCGTATATATATGATATATGGGCCTTTAAAAGGCCTTTCAAAACATAGAATTTTAAAATCTAGAGTTCGTACTAGGAAAACCATTAATCCTTTATATATTTTTTGTTCTTTTTTTCAGGAAATTGTTAAATTAATAAATAACAACTAGATCTAAATGATCAATTAAGAAATGTGATAATTATTAATATATAAACTGAAAGCAACATTTATTAAAATATACACATGTGGTATAAAAATAAACAAATAAACGATTTTTATCCTTTTCATACTCAATAGGAACCTTAAAATACGACACACAATCCTCTTCATCATTGTAATATGCTTTGCTTGCAACCCCTCTTAATCATTCACTAAGCAAACATCAAGTAAAAAATCTCAGGTATCTCCCAAAATTTGGAATTTTATTAGATAACTAATCCAAACCAAACATTGTAATACCGAGCACATATACGACTGAATATACTAAGGTAACATTTTTTTGTTAATATAAATAACATTGCTTCAAACTACTGCTATCAAAACCACATTCATTGATGTGAATTTTTGGTTCATTTCGGCATCTATCAATCAGTATATTCTGTAGGATTAGCATCTAGCAAGACTCTCCTGCACGTTCCCAAAACCTTAGCTTGTAAAACTAACTTTGTTCATCTAAGCCAACTTGTAACTGGAAGTAATCTAGTCTTCTAATTTTACGAAGTCTCCTCTATATTTTTCTTCTAAACAAACAAACCTTATGAGTCAATACCTTGTTGTTGATAACCCAATTTCCAAATCCATTAAGCAAGATGTTGAAGACAGTGGAGGCGAAAAGTCAAAAGTCTTTCTCACTAAACCCTTTAAAACCCCCCAAGAGCAAGAGCAGAACTCCATCACCACCATCTCCTCCAACTGCCTCAAGAAATGACTACAAACGCTCCCTATCTATTCCCAAGATCCGACTCAACCGTGTTACCTGATCCATCTCGCTTCTTCAGCCACGAACTCCTCTCCTCCCCTCTCCCTACAAACTCATTCTTCCAAAACTTCACCCTCAAAAACGGCGACTAACCCGAAAACTTCCACCCTTACCTCATCAAAACCTCCCCTTCGTCTCTCTCCATCTCATACCCATCTCTCACTCACAACCCCGCCGTCGTCTACAAAGCCTTCACCTCCGACATCACCATCACCGGGTCGGATGGACCCGACCCGCACTCAAGAAAAACACACTTAGGGTATGATTGGTTTTCCCGCTACCACCCGCAAACGCAGCTTTTGCGGTTGGTAGCGGTTGCTGGCGTTTTGCAACAATCGCTCAAACCGCTCTAAACCGCTCCAAATCGCTCCAAATCGCTCTGAACCTCATAAATTCAAAAGCTGGTTCCAGCTAGCGTTTGCGGTTGCGGGCGTTTGCGGGAGGATAAAAAAAAATTATTTTTTTTCCAAAACAATATAAATACAAAAATAAAAAAATTCAATAAAAAAATTAAACTGAAATTATAAAAATGCTAAAATATATCAATTAAATTTTAATTAATATTATAAAACTTTAAAATAAAAATATTTTCTATATTTTTAAAAAATTTAAACTATAACTTTCTAAATATAAATTTTATATTTATTATAATATTATTATTTTTGATATTTTTATAATTGTATAAAATGTAAATATTGTTAATTTATTATTTAACTGCTGCTGCATTTGGTAGTTAACCAGTCATAAGTATCCCGCAAACGCACAAATTTCTAACCGCATAACCAGTCGTACAAATCTCTTAAAACCGCTAGAAACCGCAACCACCCGCATCCGCAAACTCCCGCAACCGCAACCGCAACCGCTGCGGTTAAACCAGTCAGGCCCTTAATCTCTTCCTTCAGCGACCTCGGAGTCACTCTAGACTTCCCTTCCTCCAACCTCAGATTCTTCCTCGTCAGAGGAAGCCCCTTCGTCACCTGCTCCGTCTCCAACAACTCCTCCATCACAATCTCAACAACCCACGCGGTTTCATCCTTCTCCGGTAACAGGTCATCAACCAAGTACACCGTAAAGCTCAACAACAACCAGACATGGCTCATATACTCCTCCTCCCCGATCAACCTGGTCAAAACCGGTTCCGAAATTAACTCAACCGGTGGATTTTCCGGTATAATCCGGTTCGTCGTCGTACCGGATTCAAATCAAGACTCCGAACCAATCCTCGACCGGTTCAGCGTCTGTTATCCAATCTCCGGAGACGCTGACTTCACGAAACCGTTTGAAATGGAGTACACGTGGCAGAAGAGAGGCTACGGAGACCTCCTCATGCTCGCTCACCCTCTCCACCTCAAGCTCTTATCAACCTCATCATCAACCACCGTTCTCGACAACTTCCGTTACAAAAGCCTCGACGGAGATCTTGTAGGCGTCGTAGGAGACACGTGGCTTCTAAAACCAGACCATATCCCCGTGACGTGGCACTCACTCAAAGGAATCAAAGAAGATCATCACCGCGAGGAGATTATCTCGGCCCTAGTCCAAAACGTCGACGCATTGGACTCGTCCGCTGACGTCACGAGCGCGTCGTACTTCTACGGGAAACTAATCGCGCGTGCCGCGAGGTTTGTTTTAATCGCGGAAGAGGTTTGCCACCTCGACGTGATCCCGAAGATTCGAAACTATTTAAAGAGCATGATCGAACCCTGGCTGGACGGGAGTTTCGGACCGAACGGGTTCCTCTACGACCCCACGTGGGGCGGGGTGATCACGAAGCTCGGATCCAAAGACTCGGGAGGGGACTTCGGGTTCGGGATTTACAACGACCACCACTATCATCTAGGTTACTTTCTGTACGCGGTCGCTGTGCTCGTTAAAATGGATAACTTGTGGGGCAAGAAATATAAACCTCAGGCGTATGCTCTGGCGGCGGATTACATGACGCTAGGGAAGGAGGGTTCGAGTTCGGTTTATACGCGTTTGAGATGTTTTGATTTTTTCAAGCTTCATTCGTGGGCGGGAGGGTTAACGGAGTTTACTGACGGGAGGAATCAGGAGAGTACTAGTGAGGCTGTTAACGGTTATTACTCTGCTGCTTTGTTGGGGTTGGCGTATGGTGATATAGAGCTGGCGGCGGTTGCTTCGACGGTTTTGGCGTTCGAGATTCACGCCGCGAAGATGTGGTGGCAGGTAACGGATGTTTGAATATCTGAGTAGAATTGAATTGAACCGGATAAGTTAGTTTGAACCGAACGAACCGAGAATTTCGATATGAAAACCTAATTGTGTACTAGTGTCTTCGGTTTTAATTTGGTTTACAATTTTACTGGATCAAACCATCTCTAATATATTTTGATATTTTTCCTTTAAAATAAAATATAGATAAAAAATTTACTAAAATATATTTTTCTAAGATAACAATTTCTCAATAGAAGAAAAATGTTATATCTTCTCCTACATATATAGAGATATAAGAATAATAAATTTATTTTAGAAGAAAAATAAAAATAAATTTGAGTAGTTTTGCCTCTAAATGTTTAATACAGACAAATATATAATGAGTTATTATAAATTTACACTATAAAACAAATAAACCAAAATGAAAATTGAATACTATTCGGTTCAAATTTTCTTTTGGTTAGGATTTGATTGGTTATCTTCGGTTCGATTGAGAAATTGTCTACCAAGTTCGAACTAACCAAAACCATTCCATTTTCATGCTACGTTACATTTAATTTTCTTTACTAATTTTTCTTCTTGGTGGTGGTGGCAGGTGAAAGAAGACGACACTCTGTACCCGAGCGATTTCACGGCGGAGAATCGTGTGGTTGGGGTATTATGGTCGACGAAGAGAGACAGTGGCTTATGGTTCGCGCCAAAAGAATGGAAAGAATGTCGCCTCGGAATCCAGTTATTACCGATACTTCCTGTGTCGGAGATTCTGTTCTCGGATGTGAAATTCGCGAAGCAGCTCGTGGATTGGACTTTGCCTGCGTTGGATAGAGAAGGCGGCGTCGGAGAAGGGTGGAAAGGATTTTTGTATGCTTTGGAAAGTATGTACGACAAAGATGGAGCGATGGAGAAGGTTAAAGGATTGAAAGGGCATGATGATGGGAACTCTCTGAGTAATCTATTGTGGTGGATTCACAGTAGAAACTCTGGTGATGAATGAAAAGATGATGAAGACGTTGCATGTTGGTACGGTGGCCATAGCGGTGGCGGGAAGTATTGTTGCTTCGATTATTATTGTAATCACACTTTGGAGTTGTTCGCTTTTCCGTTAATTAAATACAACAAAATGTAATGCAACTTGATTTATAAAATAAAACTTGGTTTAATCCTGGATAGAGGTCGCAGTCAATATAAAATGTAATGCTTTGAGCTCTGTTTTTCGGAGTTTGCTTGTAAAGGAAGATATATTGAAACCTATTTCAAAGAAACCAAAGATAGAGATATGAACAGTGGAGAGAGCTACTAATATTATTGATGGTTCATCTTGATTTTAAATTCTGCAAAGATTCACATTGTTCAACCCAAAACCTCAGCTGCTTGCTACATCTGGTCACCAGACTGACTTGTTTTTTTTCTATATTGTTGCTCCTCCTTTTGATTTTTTTTTTCTGTTTTCACTTATACTTAATTTTTTAACAGAAGTTAATTATCATGAAATTTGTAATTGCACATCTAAACATTTTGATATAAACGATGGTTAAAAAGAAGCTAGATGGAAGCTCAAAGGGTTGTCTTCGAGTGTAGCTTTTGGGGTTTCTAAATTTAAAGTGCAGGCTACAAAAACATCCTACTGTAGTTAGTACGTATTGGTTTACGAGTCTGCACTCATGGGGAAGCTTAAAGGGTTGCTTCTTGGTATTAAATTGTTTTATTCATTGTCAGACACTTTGCTTATATATTCTCTCTTGGTGTCACTACCTCTTTGTTCATTTAAATATTATCTTCTTTCTTTTCTTATTCTTACCTCCAAAATCGCGACAATGGCTGAAAGTTCTGGAGAAGCAAAGGTTTATTTGAGACTTGTCATTGATGAAGAGAAGAACAAGGTTGTTTTGGCTGAGGCCGGTAAAGATTTTGTCGACGTTCTCTTCAGTTTCTTAACACTGCCAATGGGTACAATCGCCAGGTTGTTTAAGAAGCATAATAAAGATCATCCCGTGAGTGTTGGCTGTTTTAACAACCTCTATACAAGTGTTGTGGATATGGGCTTTGATAATTTCCAGACCGAAGCCTGTAAGCGGATGCTCCTTTGTCCGAGGAGTGTCAGCGATGTCCAGTGCCAAAGGCTAAAGGTCAACATAAATCCTACGGAGGGCGAGAAGTACTTTAAGTGTCCTATCTTCTCGCACTGTAGGTTGTGCAGTAACTTTAGCACTACTCGATGTCGATGTGAAAACTTGATGAAGGAAGAGATTCATTATTCACAACTAAAAGTTGCAGATAACATGCAAAATGGAGTATTTATCAGCGGTGGTGGTGCCTCTACTACGTTCATCATAACTGATGACTTGGAAGTGGCAGTTAAGTCCACTGGTCTTGTCTTGGAAAGGCTTAAATCCTTAGGGTGTGCTGATGTTAGTAAGCTCGGGGAGAAGTTTGTTGGTATTGGTTCCAAAGAGGTAATCTCACTCCCTTCTTTTTTTTTTTTTGGACAAATCTCACTCCCTTCTCTCGATGTTTTTTTTTTTAAGAATGTAAATTAGATTTAAATAAAAAAAACTGCTTTACAATGCATGCGGCTCTGTTCTAACAATTTAAGAATGTAAATTAGATTTAAACTCCCTTCTCTCTACGTTTATTTATTTATTATACTTCTAACAAGGTCCGGTTCTAAGATTTAGTAAGAGTTTTAATAGAAGTTGTTTTTACAAATTATGTTAGTTTTTTCAAAAAACATTGGGGCCAACCAGCCTTGCCTAAAATGCTTTACTTACCTCACGGTTTGTCTTGATCTGGATCTACCAGGTCCTGACTTTGCTGCAGTGTGTATTCTCCTCAAATGCTCCCTTGACGGAGACTTTCTTGAACAAGGGAAGCGCACAAGGTTTGACAAAGTCTTATGAAACGTTAAGGCCATGTATGGAGGAGAAGAAGGATGAGGCTGAACCAGAGAAGGTTTTAACTATAAACGCAGTCGTTAGGAATCAAGATATGAAGATTTTATTTGTTGAGTGCGGAGAAGATTTTGTTGAGCTTCTCTTGTCATTTCTTGCCGTCTCACTGGAATCTGTATTGGAGATATCTGGAAACAGTATCACTTTTGGTTGCTTAGCAAACTTGTGCAGAAGCTTCAAGGACTTGAGTGTTGTTAATGAAGAAACAAAAGCAGCATCAGCAGATTCCAAAGGTGTCCTCCCTTGTTTTTATAGTTTTCAGGTGCAGTTGCCTGGTATCATCACTCTTGAACCACCGGTTTACTACCGGTTCATATATTCCTTTGTCAACAAACCAGTTCCAATATATGCCTTGACTAGAGACTCTAATAAGATTCCGTATTATCGTAATGACAAACTTGTGCCTGTGACTTTGGTGGATCCAAAATCCCATGGGAACGATCACCAAACCCATTGTTCCGGGTTTTTGAAGAAAGAGACACAGTTCACGGTGTCAGATGATCTGGTCATTACACCGATGAGCTCCTGTTCTACTGTTTGCTTACTTAAGAAGTTGCAGACCAACGCAGAAGATATTGATGTTCAAGAAATTGACATCAGCAAAGCAGAGGTATGTATGTATGCTTAGTTTTCCCGGTTATTTGATTATCTTGCACTTGTTGGAAGAACTTGATGAAAATTCTGTGTTTATGAATCAGGCTGTGGATTTGTTGAGAGCTTCATTGTTGACTTCATGTGCTTTAAGCAGTGCTTTAGGTGATTTTATTGCAAAGAAGCCAAGGAAGGAACCACTTTGTCAGACCCAACTTCGAAGAAGCCAAAGGAAGAAACAAAAAGTCAATGATTGTCAAGCCTCCTAAGTTGATACTAAACCCATTGTCCACCCTTTTTACAAGAGCTACCATGTTTCTCTTGTTTCTTTAATTCGGAAACTTTTTTCTGTTTTCATGCTTTTGACTTTGGACATTTGACGGTCTTAGTTTAATATTAATTGAGATATATCTTATCATTTCGACTTGAATAACCATTACTGGTAACATAAACAGCAAGACATTAAACATGAAACAAGCTGCTAATCATTTTTGTACAAAACAAAAAAACTTAATACATGAGAAACACAATGTAGTTGATCTGAAAATACTAAAACCCCTAAAGGCCAAAGTCCAAACCAGGTTTTAAACCATTAGACAAGACATAAAAGACATGTTACAACATCAAGCTTTCCATAGGCACATAAGCCAAGTCTCCCTCTTTTCTCAGTCTTGTTGAACAAATAGACTTTCTATTCTTTAATTAACTAGTAGAAGAATGGAAGAACTCATGAGATAAAAAGCTTAAGTTTCGAGAATCAACAAATCTCCTTCGTCAAATCTAAAGCCTGGGAAGAAATCTAATTTCTGCAAAAGATTTATTTAAAACCTTGAAACCTATTAATAAATTCTGGCTTCATCAACTAAGCAATTTATATTTAAAGATATTAGCATATTATAGTAAATCTATTACTATAAGCTAAAATATATAGAACACGAAGATTTACTAGAATTACGAAAAGAAAAAAACATTATTACTTTGATTGTGGTGTCCATACATGATTATTAGTAATTTACAAATTACGAAAAGAAAAAAAATATTCGTGGGATGTTCTTTCTAGTGGTTGGTGGGCACTGCCACATGATCTAGAGCTTCTGAAAGTGATGGGTTCTCTTCTCACACATTCTGAAATATTCGTCATGTCTGGGTCCCACGAGTTTAACCTTTCTGCCAATAGCTACGAAGTCGTCAGTCTACTCCATCCAATCAAAAAATTACTAACAAAAAATAAATTTATTTCCCTAAAAATACAAACGACAAAAGTCTTATGGGGATAATTAGCTTTTTTTTGTGTCTATTTACATGATTATATTGGTTTGGTTAGGAGAAGATAATTAATTAACTTGAGTGAATTAAGGAAGGGATCAAAAAACGACACCGTCTCAGTCTTCTCTTGGTTATATGATATAACTATTACCTTCTGGTGAAGGGAGAAACAACAGAGGGCGCAAAGAGTTTGAAAAATTTGCGAGAGAGAGCTTTCACCGAGACGAGCACGAGGAGGAAGAAGACGTATCTGATTCACTAATTCAACGGCGAAAGATGCATCATCCGCCTCTGGAGACTCACCAGCCGGAGCGATGCCGTCCGATGACCTCGACGGTATCGGAGATCGAGGAGGTTATTGACTCCGAGAGAACGACTCTTCTCAACGGCTCCAACGGTTTGTCTTCGCCCGAACCGGTGCGTCGTCGAGTGTCCGGTAAGTCTCCGGCGGACGGAGGATCTCGTCGGATTTGCCGGCAGCCGTCGTTCGGCCGCGACATCGGACACGCGGCGAAGGAGACGTATCTGGTTACTCGTCTTAGCTTCAAGCTTCTTCGATACCTCGGGTACTACTGATCTCGAATTTTCCCCCGTTTTAATGATTGGTTTATAGATGATATTAGCTGGCTCTAACCATTGTGTGCACGGTATCATTAACTTTAGTATATTTTATTATACTTGTATCTGTTGCTTGTTCTGTAATGAATCAATGGAACTCTGTTCTGTCTTATTTGCAAGTTGCGTGAGGTTTAGGAACTTAGGTCTAGTAAGGAAAGCTACCCCCATGTGCTTTTTGATTCCATTCTTGATTTATTGAACGTGTGACAGCTTACTCGTAATGTATGTCTTGTTTTGGTGTTTTTTTTTCTGAGAGAGTTGGGGAAGGATTTATTTAATTTGTTGAGTAATGTTCAGGGTAGGCTATCGATGGATCATGAAGTTACTTGCGCTTACATGTTATGCTATGCTGCTTATGCCTGGCTTTCTTCAAGGTTTGTTTTTTTTTTTCTTTTGTTGGAAGGATATGTTTTCTTTAAATTAAGATTTTTTTTTTGTTTTTCCGGGAAACTAGTCTTTTGTATTTCTCATCTCAAGTTTGTTTTTGTGTATTGTGCAGTTGCTTATATGTATTTTTTCTCATCGCAAGTAAGGAGGAGTGTGGTGTATGGAGATCAACCAAGGAATAGGTTTGTGTGTGAATGGACCAGAATCTTACTTTCTCCTTTCACCTTGGCCTAAAGAGTTTTGTTGAATACCTCTGTTCTTATTGTATCACCTATGTCTGAGACTGTTGATGTATTGCATTTATGAATGACGTTTTGGTAGGCTGGATCTGTACTTACCAAGCAACAGCGATGGTATGAAGCCGGTTGTTGTTTTTGTGACTGGTGGAGCTTGGATTATTGGGTGAGTAGCACATTAGAGTTACAGCATTCTCCTATGCATAAGTTTGAAGTTCATTTGTTTTACAATTCTGTAAATGTAGTCTGGTGTAGTAAAATATATATCGTGTCCTAGTTCCTCTCACTGTTATTTTTGATACTTGGGTTAAAAAACGTTAAAGATCCATCGATGTACCCTGCATTCTTATCTCACCCAAGTTTCACTTGAATCTTGCACTAGATTGAGTCGTGTGTTAATGAGTTCATGTTTGCTACTCTTGTGCTGTTTATAGGTACAAAGCCTGGGGCTCGCTCCTAGGAATGCAGCTGGCAGAAAGGGATATCATTGTAGCATGCGTTGACTACAGGTAACTAAAGTACACAATCTAAAACCTAGTGTTCTTTTAAATATATTCCTTACTCTAGATTCTACTAAGGTGGTATATTCCACACAGAACCGAAATTATTATAGCTCTGTTTGGAGCTTTTAGGGACTTGAAAATGTATATTTGTTTCATGCATTTATAAACCAATCCCTTCCTTTTTTGGTCCAGAAACTTTCCTCAGGGAACAATTAGTGATATGGTGACGGATGCTTCTCAAGGAATCTCATTTGTCTGCAATAACATCGCTGCCTTTGGAGGTGACCCCAACAGGTTTCCATCAACTCATTGACTTTAACTTTTATCTAAACCATTAGATCTTCCAACTTGGTCTCGAGTACTGAACTGCGTTTCTGTAGGATCTACCTGATGGGACAATCAGCTGGTGCACATATAGCCGCTTGTGCTCTATTGGAACAAGCTACTAAAGAATCAAAAGGAGAGAGCATCTCTTGGAGGGTTTCCCAAATAAAAGCTTACTTCGGATTATCTGGAGGGTACTATTCCCTAAGTTTTAATGTGCGTTTTGGTAACATATCAATCTGATTATCATTTTGAACTTGAACAGGTACAATCTATACAACTTGGTTGATCACTTCCATAACCGGGGACTGTATCGCTCTATTTTCCTAAGGTATATTCTAATTTAACCAAATCCTAAAACGTAGTTTGATTATAATGAACCAACTTCATCTTGTAGCATAATGGAAGGAGAAGAGTCATTTGATAAATTCTCACCAGAAGTAAGATTGAAAGACCCAATTGTTGGTAAAGCTGCGTCTATGTTGCCTCCAATTATGCTTTTCCACGGATCCTCAGATTATTCAATACCATGTGATGCAAGGTACATGATCATTCTCTTGAAGATATACTTTACTAATCAATGCTTTGCTTTTAACAAAATCATCTCTCTTTTCTTTTGCAGCAAAACTTTTGCAGACGCTCTTCAAGCTGTTGGAGCCAAAGTGGAGCTTATTTTATACAGTGGAAAAACACATACAGATTTGTTTCTTCAGGTAACGCCACATAAACTTTGTAACACGGACACATACTCAGTGTTTTGGTAATTATAATAAATGAATGAGAGTATTTGTTTTAGGATCCCTTAAGAGGCGGTAAAGATGAACTCTTTGATGACATAGTCTCTGTGATACACGCCGAGGATGATGACGCGCTGGCCAAAGACTCGTTGGCTCCTCCGAGAAAGCGTCTTGTTCCAGAGTTGTTGCTGAAACTAGCTCGTGAGGTTAGCCCCTTCTGACAGAGAAGCCTCTGTATTTTAAATTTTGTGTTATTCGATTTGTATCTTAAAATATAAATAGAAACTCTCGTTTGTTATGGTGTTGAAGCTTAAAGCTATTACCTTTTAACTCAAAACTCTGCACAATCTAACTTAAAGTGTCAGTTTGATTAGAAACACTAGAATATGTTTAAGATTCAAAATACTCCCTTAGTTTCGATAGATGTTTTAGAAGAAAACATTTGTTTCACAAAGATATATTTTTTATGTTTTCCATGTAGAAATTGTAAATTACTAATTGAGTTTATTGAATTGGTATTGTTTGAAAGTTATTGGAAATTGATAGTTGTAAAATGATGCATTTACAATAGTGAATTAATGTGTTATCTTAACGTGTGAAAACCTTAGAAAATCTGTTGTTAAGGAACGGAGGTAGTATAAGTTTTGTGGATTCAGTCATGTAGGTTTGAACACATATCAATATGATTACTTCCGCAAGTTTGAAAATTTTCTAGGAAAGGCTAAATTGATATTATCCAGTTTTATCATATACTCAAAAGGTGATAGAGAGATGTAACAACTCGCATGGACTCGTGCATGTTTTTATTACTATGAATATAATGGTGATCATATGCAAATTGGATTGTATAAACATACACAGCATAAGGTGATGTTGATATTACCTACCTTATTATTCACCTTTGGACCCACCATTTGCTGCAACTTGTGGCTCATGTTCTTCCCAATCTTTAAGACTTGAAGCCACTTGGTAGATTCTAATTGGCTGCTCGGATCTCCCTCGTTTGCCAAGTCAGCTTGACCGACTTGCATAGGTGATGTTGATAACCAGCTTTACCAAAATAGTAGTGGGATAATACGAAAATAGTTCAGAAGTTGCAACCTAGTTGTCTTCACTTGGTCCTGATGATGGTTGATGAATCCAAAAGCCAATGTCAGCATCTGAGGACTGGACCCAATACACAAACCCTACACAGAAACTCAGCCAGCCACAAGATATTCAAACAACTTTTTAAAGCCACTAACTTCTCGCCACCTGTCTTCCCCTCCAGATTCTATCCTTCATTTGCCTTCTTAGGGCCTGACTGGTTCAAACGCAGCGGTTGCGGTTGCGGTTGCGGGAGTTTGTGGATGCGGGCGGTTGCGGTTTCTAGCGGTTTTAAAAGATTTGTACGACTGGTACTGCGGTTAAAAATTGGTGCGTTTGCGGGTGACTTATGACTGGTTAACTATCAAATGCGGTAACAGTCAAATAATAAATTAACAATATTTACATTTAATATAATTATAAAAATATCAAAAATCATAAAATTATAATAAATATAAAATTTATATTTAGAAAGTTATAATTTTAATTTTTGAAAATTTATTGAAATTGTTTTTATTATAAAATTTTATAATATTAATTAAAATAAAATAGATATATTTTAATATTTTCATAATTTCAATTTTAAATTTTTTATTAAATATTTTTTCTTTGTATATATATTGTTTTAAAAAAAAAGAAAAAAATTTTACCCTCCCGCAACCGCCCGCAACCGCAAACGCTAGCTGGAGTCAGCTTTTGAATTTATGAGATTCGGAGCGGTTTGAAGCGGTTTAGGGCGATTTGAGTGATTGTTGCAAACCGCCGACAACCGCTACCGACCGCAAAAGCTGCGTTTGCGGGTGGTAGCGGGAAAACCAATCGCCACCTTAGTCTCTGCCTTTCAAAACATAAATCTACCTTATCATCAAACTAACTACATCTGAAGTTATTATGTTGAAACAAGACCGTAACTGGACACAAGTTTGCAACACATGCCGTTCAGCCGCATGCACCGTGTACTGCCGAGCTGATTCTGCCTACTTGTGCGCCACCTGTGATGCTCAAGTTCACGCTGCCAATCTTCTTGCTTCCCGCCACGAACGTGTTCGAGTCTGTGAGGCATGTGAGCGTGCACCAGCTGCCTTCTTCTGCAAGGCAGATGCTGCATCACTATGCATAGCCTGTGACTCACAGATTCATTTAGTAAACCCACTTGCTAGACGCCACCAACGTGTTCCTATTCTGCCAATCTCCTCCATGGCCACTAACCATTCAAGTGAGACAACAGCGATGACAGGTCCAGAGAACATAGTGGTGATGGGACAAGAAGAAGAGGATGAAACAGAGGTGGCTTCTTGGTTGTTGCCTAGTTCAGAGAAAAACAGTGGTAACAATAACAATAGTCTGGACCTTGTTGATTATCAACAAGACTACAACGTACCTCGAAGTAGATATGCTAGAGATGGAGTTGTTCCACTTCAAGTTGAAGAATCAAAGGCCCACATGCACCATGAGCAACACAACTTTCAGTTTGGTTTCACTAATGTGTCCTCAGGATGTCATATGGTCAGTCTTGTGCCAGAGTCAACGACAAGTGACACAACAGTATTATTACATTCACCATCCCCCAAAGCGGCAACAGACCAACTACCTGACCCTTCAACTCAGATACTTAGTCCAGGGGAAAGAGAGGCTAGGGTTATGAGATACAGAGAGAAGAAGAAGACAAGGAAGTTTGAGAAGAGGGTAAGATATGCTTCAAGGAAAGCATATGCAGAGACAAGACCACGGATCAAAGGCCGGTTTGTAAAGAGAGAAGAAGTGGATGCAGAGGCAGACCAAGGTTTCTCCACAATGACAATGTTCAACACAGGATATGGAGTTGTTCCTTCGTTATGATATGATGCGTAAGGCAAAACTAGCTTGCATGCTTGTAAATGTTTTACTTGTTTGAGTTCCTTAGAAGTTATCATCACTGTAACTTTAGTTAAAAACCAAATATGAATACTGTGTTATGTGAAATGATACCACCACATAGAATAGAATATTATCCATCGGTAGATAACGCCCCGACAACCCATCTAAGGATGGTGCGTTAATTTTTTCATTTCAGAAATAAGATGCCAAATATGTATGTTGATACTCCACAGATTCTCTAAATGTACAGAGACGTGAAGACAACCTGAGACATGTGATAATATCATAATAAACTAACCTTGCTTGCTCCTTTTGGACTCCAAACTTTCTTACAACTTGTGGCTCAGGTAACAGTTGGTTGATGACTCTAGGACTCGAAGCCTTAGCCTTACTCAGAGATATACATGGACAGTTACCACAAGGTAAAAGAAGAATATTCAATTATATACATTTTGCCTGAAGCCAGAGGAATAACGTATCTAGTTTACTCAAAAAATGAAAATAGTAAAAGGTGATATGAAAAATAGTAACACCACATGTTATTTTCCGGATCACAACCTCTTGAGAATCTCTGTATCACGTGTGGCAAATACGCCTATGGTAATTCTGTTTTCAGTCGAGTGGTCCATGGAATGATCATCAACTTCGCATATTTATTGTGATTGGTTTGAGTTTGCATTGTGACCTCACTAGTGAGAATTGAGAAATAGGCCAAGAATTTGACCACGATCCACACATCAACACCGTTCAACTTTATGGACCTTACTAAGCAAATGAAAAAGAAAAGCTCATTTAAGCCCGTCTACAAAACCAAGGATCCAATATAGAGAAAAAGTGTCCAAATTAAGTTAGCCTCACGCATCAGCTCATGAAAACATGTTATCCTATACTCCTTCCGTTTCATATTAACTGTTGTTGTAAATAATTTTTTCATTATAAAATAAGTATCGTTTTCAATTTTTAATACAAAATTTATTAATTTTATTCAGCAATTTATTTTTCTATTGGTTGAAATATGATTAAGTGTATAAATAATTGTGTTTTTAAATAGAAAATATACAAAATTAGTTGTTTTCTTAATCTGTATGCACAAACTTAAAACGACAGGGAGTACGGGAGTACTATTTAGGTTTCGGGAATTTACCCTGTTTAGATCCATGCATTATACATTGTTTTTATATTTAAAGGGAACTAGGTAGTACTGGGAATATGAATCATTATCCGCGGGTCCCGCTCCATTTGATTCGCTGCAGAGCGGGTGCGGATTGAGTGATTTGAAAATTTTGGTTCGCGGATGCGGGTGCGGGTTGAGTGACTTTTATGCAGGGCGGGTGCGGGTCAGCCAAAATTCAGTGCGGGTACCCGCCAACCCGCAAAAACTAAAAAAATTTTTTTTTAAAAAAATATTATTTTTAAATGGAAATCTTTTAAAAAATAATTTAATTTTAATTATAAATAGATTAATATTTATTATTTTTAATAAAAATTATTTAAAATATTAAATTTTATTGTTATTTTTAATAAAAATATTTAAATTAATAATTTTTAATATTATTAATATTATCCGCGGGTCTAGCGGATCACCCGCGGGTTTAAGCGGGGCGGGTGCGGATTTCATATTTTCTTCTTGCGGGTCAAGCGGATCAAATTTTTTGAATAAAAAAAATCAGTTTACCCGTGGGTTGGCGGATCAGCGGAGCGGGTTTGACCCGCAACCCAGCTCTAGAGCTAGGGGCGAGAGTTTTTCATCACAATTCTAGCCAAAAAGAAAAAAAAAACTTTATCATAATCGGTAGCGATCAAACATGTTAGGAAAATAATCGAAGGAGTGACATGTTCAAAAACGCGATGGTTATATCGAGTGATAGGCATGCTATTCACCGACGAGATTAAAGGCAATAATGCATGCGCACATATGAGAGGATCACTTTTATTTGATATACGATACGTTAATTTCACAAATCCACTTTCACCTCATATGTTTCAATGCCATGCGAAAAGAATTCGATAAATGATTCTCCTCGAATGATCCTCACGAAGAAACAATATATAATTATCAAAGACCTTTTTGAGTAATTTATTGTTCTTGACATTAATTGGCTACTCTGTCGTCCTGGGTTAGGAGAGTTGGTAGTTCTTGTTTGTCTTTCTTATGCACGTATACTTAAAATATGCATTTCTCTTTTCGACTAATAATTCTTGTCCTTTTCTTTTAGTTTATCGTTTTCAACTTTAAAATTATATCCTAATAATAATTTGTATATCATCTTCTTCAAGTTCAAGAAGATACATCCATCATCTCCAAATGATCTTCTTTTATGTTTATACAAAATCAAGATTATAACATATAGAAGCAATCTTCCAAATCATTATTCATGATCACAAGTAGCTGGAAAAGAAAACTCAAACTTTGGTACGTAGTTAAACCGTTATAAAAGTAACGTTTCAACGGTGCTAGACCTAAGCCTAGCCCAGAGAAAAAAATACATAAAAATCCACTTTGTTCTCGGCTCATAAAGATATATAGGAGCCAGAGTTTTGTGGATACAAAAAAAGGAGATAGATTAATTAGAGGTAGAAACTTAAAGTTCGATCAGAACGAACAACTCATGATGGATGATGAGTCCTTGGATCATTTGTAATACAAGAGAAGTCTTGATCCAACTCATGATCCAATGAAGAAGAGCAGTATCTTCCTTGGATGCTTGTGCTTCCTCCAAGCTTCTTCATGGATGTGATAACTTGACGAAGTTCTACATTTTCCTCTTTAAGCCTCAAGTTCTCTTGAAGAACAAGATCATTGCTATCCGAGGCTTGGTTAAGCTTATCTAAAAGCTGTTGGTTCTCGCTTCTTAGCCAAGCAACCTGAGAGAGAAGCTCATCTAAGTGTCTTTGCTTTCTCATTCTTGACCTTCTTGCTGATTCTCTGTTAGATACCATACGTCTTTGCTTTCTGTCGTTGATGACGAAGATATCTTCAGTTGCTTCATCGGACGTGGTGGAGTTGTTGCCTGGTGATTGTAGATTGAATTCTTGATGAATTTGAGGGTATGGGATAAGATTGAGATTGTTGATATTGGTTGAAGGGTTTAGGTTGTTGTAATAGTGGTTTAAGTGGAAGTAATCTTGTTGTTGCATGCTGTTAAGACTTGAGCTATCATAATTTGGCTGCATGGTCAGTTTCTCTCTCTCTCTCGCTCTCTCACTGATGTTGTTAGAGCTCAACGAGAGTGAGTTAATGGTGGAGATTGAATGAGAAGGAGTGTTTATACAGCAGATAAAGGCATAGAAGTGGACCACATTTTTTTTTGCAAATTGGTGGCTTTCGTGACACATGCTTAAGGGTTTAGCTTTTGAAATAAAATAATTTAGATTATGTCTTCTACGTGTTCAAAAAAAAAAGATTATGTCTTCTACATGACCCATTGGCATGTTTTGTTCTCCTTAAATTATTGAGAAGACTATTTATTTATTTGCAGGTTGCCATATAAATCTCCAAATATATAAAGTTGATACTAAACATAATGTTTTGTAGGTAATATTAAAGATAAATTACGACATTGATAACTGGTTTCTCATGAATTAAAATGAGTTGTTTCCATTGACAGTATTGTTTATTCATCGATCGGTGATACTTGGGAAGCATGCCTTGTGCTATATCGTAACCATTAAACACCAATCATATCGTATGATCGATTGATGTACCACCTCCATGTGTCATCACACACACCACCTCCATATGATATGATTAGTTTAATAACCAAGTGGCCGGAAAGTTTTTGTAGCCGGTGCAATGCGAGTATAGGAGGGTACCATGGCCATCTAGTGGCATTAAACAGGTGAACATACATGATGCATGATAATGATGTTCGCGCATAATTGAACTGACAAAGGGTTATATATCATGCCCATGCATTATGATGATAATGACAAATGAGGAGTTGGGCACGTTATGTATATATTGTGGATAAAATCAAGTTTGGATCAGTGTTTTGTGCTTACATCAGAGAGAAAATTTATAGTTTCTAGTTGTGGGGTTTCAAAATTATTTGAGTTTAGTCACAATGCTTTTGCTAGCCAACATATAAAGTGGTAATGATGCCAAATAAGTCAATTTATAGAGCTTATAAATATACATATATACATACTTTATTTAATTTCAACATCTACACAACTCACATCTCGCTTCTTCTTTTTCGATGGAAAAAAATAAGAAGATTATCTCTTGGACTCTTGAGATTTGCTTCTCTTCCCTAATAGCATCAATTATTATATGGTTTCCTGCGTAAAATTTTAATAAGAGGTCCTAGATCATATATAAAACAACGTGGTGTTAACTAATTTCTTAGTATCACAAAAGGTAATTACTAATATAATAATTACTAAACTAGAATTTTACCAAGAAATTTAAATATTTGATCCATATTGTTTTTTTTTATTAGAAGGTTTAGGTCGAAACCCATGCATAATCCAAACATGAGATCATAACATTCGTCGCAGGCCCCCCTTGATCTTGCAACCTCTGAACTTTATTTTTCTCAACATGGTTTTAACCTCTGAATTTTATTGTTAATACGTTCCCGCCGAGTTAAACAGTTGTTTACACGTTTACGCGCCTCAAACACAACCATGTCATACTGAACTTCACCCATATATTATACATGTACATTCCATAAACACTAATAAGCCATTGATTGTGCATAATATCTTAACCATTTATAAATGTTAGTGTTTTTTCTCGATAAGGAAAATTCCAGACTAAAGCATATTACTTTATACTCCCTCCATATGTATGTTTTAGGTTTTTTATACTAATTAAAAAAACATATCAAATTATAATTACAAGCATTATTTCTGTTATCAAATATTCTCCACAACTTTTAACCAATAAAATCTTTATAAACACCATTATGTTTTTTGAAATTTGTAATTAATTTATACATTGAAAATGTAAAACATATATCTTTTTGAAACAATTTTTTTCTAAAATATGGATATTTTTGAAACGGAGGGAGTACTACATAGTCTTCAATACTTGCCAAATAACTGATTTTTACACTTATAAAAATACTGTGGAAAATCATTAAAAAATTGCAATAGAATGACTCTCGAACTTTGGTCTTTCAATTTAAGGTAATAAATAATACAGTCACACAGAAGTGGAACGAATCCAGATATCCAGAAAATTTAAGGTATCCGGATACACATGCGGATTCGTCAGATCCGAATTTGGATTCATAAAAATAATTAAAAAAATAAATCTATATTTTTTAAAATATTAAAATTCTAAAAATAATACATAAATTAAATATATATAAATTTTATATATATGTATATAATATTAAAAATTATATATAATATTATAAAATTAATTTTATGTATATATTAATATATCAAGTATAATTATTAATAAGATTAAAAAATTTAAAACCTTTAAAAATTACGGATCTGGATCCGGATATGGACCTAAAAATCAAGATATCCAGATTCGGACTCGGTCTTGACATATCCGAAATTTTATTATCCGTATTTGGATTTGGACGCCCCATGTATTCTATTTTCAACGCCAATCCGGAGCAGATCTCAGATCATATCCGGATTCCGGATAATAAATCTCAGGTCTACAGTCTATAATTGATTTTCTTTTCATTACGTATTTAATCTCATTAAATCAAGTCATCTAGAGAAGATCACGTCTATACAAGAACTTAACTTATAACTCTTCTTTGTATGGTCAAAGAGCATTATTAACAATAACCAAACGAACTCTTTAGTTGCACTAGGAAAGCAAGATATGTGTAGGCAGGGCCGGCTCTGAGATTTTAGGGATCTATAGCTGTATCTACGTAAAAAGATTTTTTTTACAAATGTAGGAATCTAATTTTTTTTTTGAAAATCTATTTATATGTATTTTTAAAAATAAAATTGAGTACCTGCTGCGAATGTTTCACTTAGCATGGTACTTAGCATGGTCATGGCCGACTCTGGCGGTAGGGTTGGTTTGTCGTTTTATAGTGTTCATTACAAAGGCTAAGGCTTCAGCTTCTCACATCACACGTATTATAGAGATCTCTATTTCTAAAAGCAAAGGCTATAATAAGTGTGATGTGAGAAGCTGAAGACTCAACAACACTTGCAAAATGAGTATGGTTTAAGACCAAAATTTTGGCTTAACTAACTAATATAACCGAGTGCATATTTGATCATTTCGTTGTAGAACTGTTTTAACTTTTTATTAACGTCATAGAAAATCATTTGAGGTTGTCCTTTAGTTTCCTGCCATAAATTTGCTAATAAGTAAATTAAAAACTATTCAATAATTGGAAAATGAACAAATCTTCGTTGGTCTCTTTTTTCTTTCTTGTCATTATTATAAATTTAGCATGTATCTTTCTTTAAATAACCAAAAACTTAGGCATGCATGGGTTATTATAATCTAGTGTTAACTAATGTATATGCATATTGATATTGGTCATAGCATTTTGGGTGTTCACAGAAAGTTATATAATACAGTAATAGTAGTTGCTTTTATTCTTTTCCAAAAGTTAATTTCAGGTTCTACTGTTTAGTGATGCATACCTTACCATTTGAGGAAATTATATCCATCAATACTCTTCTTTATTGTGAAATTCACGACACAGTAAACTTTGCCGACTGATTTAAACCCTGAAATTGCATAATTTGCCAAATCTAATGACTATTGAACGAAAGAGAGTGCGACTGTGTTGGTCAAACAAAAGGCAAATACACACACACCATCAAGTCATATCATTCAGACAAAGTCTATTTCTTCTTTATTTCAGCCTCATGTTCTTTTGCACGGTTTGTTCTTCTTCCACAGCCTCAAATCTTTTTTCCCCATCTCTATTTTTTCTTTTACTTTTTTTCTCCAATTTGCTTTTTTTCTTTAGTGTTTCCTTTATCTATTATTCCTTTAATCTTATTTTTATTGGGTCATAAACTATTAAAATGTTTTGAATGTTTCATTGTTTTGGTCCCATCAGTAACACTACCACCTGATATTGGCCTACCTTCAATTTTCTATTCTATTCTTCTTCTTCTTTTTGCTAAAAATCCATTTTCTATTCTTTACCAAAGAATTCCTTATATTGTATTAATTTGTAAAGAAAATTAGAAAAAATCCAAACTGAAATATGATGTAATTAGTAACTACCATGCGACTTTTTGGTATGGAAATATGCTTTTTAGCTAAAACTAAATATGTATATAGACCTACATTTGCCCCAACAAAACACAAAGAAACTAAAAAGTTGTGTGTGTGTTTTTTGGGTGTAAATGTTAAAATTCATACCATTTTTTGAGTTCTACGTTGTTGCAAAGTTGTGTGTTTTGACTGACTGATAAATAGATTTCTTAATTTTTTTAATTCTGACATTCATTAATTGGCCTCTTAAATACCATACGAGAGTTCGAAATTCCATTGATCTTCTTCGTTAAGCAATCATCAATATATATTAATTTATTATTGAAAATGGATGATGTCATAATGGTCCGACTGATTGGTGAATTAAGGATAAGCCAATCACTAAAGCGAAGCCTATTATATCATCACACCTTTTCCGATACATTTTTTAATTCCACGTCTTTTGTTCTTATGAAAACTTTATAATTACATACCCATTTTATACTTGATATTTTTCTGCTCATACCTTTAATCATTCTATCCAATTTCCCAAATGGATAATACTCACAAATATATTTTAATAAATGTTTATATGTGCCTAGCTTCTTTTAATCTCTGCGTTCAGGGTCTGTAAAACCGATCCATATTTTCTCTTCTCTTTTGTTGGAAAAATTGATCCATTTTTATGTTTTATTTTACCAAGAAAACTATAAACACACAATAAAAACAAATTTCTTACTTTATTAGTTAATTAACAATACATAGTTTAATCACGGATACGTAGTCCAGTTTTCTTCTAGTTGATAAAGGCCAAAATAATGTGTCCTTGTAATTAGCTTTTATTAAGGGCTTGCATCCACTATCAGTGCCAATTTGTATCATAATATCATTCTCGTCAGTCATTATCAGAAAGTTATATTATTGTGCTATTAATTTTACAATGACCAGCAAAGAGTAAAAAAGTTCAAACACCTCTTATCATTGCCTAATTATTTTTTTCGGTAATTTATTTTAGGTTTTGAGATCATTTTAGTCTTTTGACGTATTATGTTAATTAGGTTTCGTATCAAAGGCAGATAAATTAATTATTCGATTCCTAACAAAAAAAAATTATTCGGAGGGTACGGATACAACAAACTCAGATAGCAACTTGACACATGAAAGTTTAAATACCTAACACAATCACAAGCATTGGTATCCGATTAAGACCAAGTGCGTGCATACACATGCACATATATACATGCATGCACAATGCATCTATGTGTCAATAGATATTGCCATATTGGTTGTTAAATTCCGGCTTATCACAAAATTTTAACTGAAAACAAATTGGTGATAAATCGATTGGTCATAACCTTTTATATATTATTTATGTTCCAGTTAGTTAAATTTCCGATATGGGAGCTTATATTCTTACATTGGTGATGATGACATGAATCATTTATCCTTCTATATGCATTCATGTTCAAGTGCATGCATACATTTTCTTTTCATGCATACAATTTTTGAGGTAAAATGCATCCATACATTATGTTACATTGTAGTTTATAATGAGTCTGGATCCTAGCCAAGTTGTATATGAAATTTTCCTGTGCTACTGATAGATGTATTAATCAATATGAGTTGCAGTGTCTAACTTTTTTCTCACGTTTGGAAATGGTCAAATGATTTTTGATTGGTATGCATTGAAGTTGTATATATAGGGTTTTTTTTACTAACAAGTTGTATATATAGATTGTATTTCTGGTGTTTCAAAAAAAAAAAAAAAAGATTGTATTTCTGATTATTCAAGTATTAGTTTTGTTGTCAATAACATATAACTACTTCGTTTTTAGTAATTTTAGTTACGATTAATAACATTATATTCCACTCTACCATTGACTTCTAAATGTTAAAAAAATAATTACTATTATAATATTTGCTTGAGAGTAGTTGATATGCATTTTGGTCTATAAAGCTTAATATGTCCCTTAAGGAGAAAAGAGAGAATCCTAAGAGACAAGAAGACAAAGTGGGAGAACGTCATGGAAAACTTGAGCTCAAATTTCAATCCCAAAATGATTGAAGTAATAATTATCAAATGAAAATTTTGAAATGGTGTGATGAATTATTTTTTGATGTGTTGTTATTCACCCACCCCAACTAAAATACAATACGTTTTATATTCGTGGTTTTACAAATATCTTGATACACTTCTTTAAACCGCTTTAATTGAAGCAGATCCACACAAATAAATTCCAAAAAAGAAAAAAAATCAAAGATAACAAGAAAATGATTTTTAGATAATATAGAAGATGACCATCAAGACATAAATCAATGAAAGAGTACTCAAGATATAACGAGTTTTTTATAACAGAAATATATCGTCTGATCACTCAT
Organism: Brassica napus; assembly: GCF_020379485.1. Classification (NCBI taxonomy): domain Eukaryota; kingdom Viridiplantae; phylum Streptophyta; class Magnoliopsida; order Brassicales; family Brassicaceae; genus Brassica; species Brassica napus. Next base: position 2,833,716 of record NC_063445.1, on the reverse strand, counting down.
GAAATGAACATGCTTCAGAACAGTTAAACACTACTCGTCGTTCATAGTTGAATAGTTTGTTATATATTATTTTCGCAAAGATGCATGACAAGAAGAAGGTCATTTTCAAGTAAATATAGTGAAAATTTGAATGCTTGGCGAATTCTGTCATATTTCAAGTAGAGCTTGCAACAGTAGTCACTTGGCGAATTCAATGCTGCCAAAGTCATCCAACTCAAAGCTTCGAGATGTACTTCTAATTCAGATGCTGGTGAGGTTATTGTTCTCATTTACTTAATCTTCATGTAGTTTTGTTTCCATAATTTGAATATCCAAACATTCTTCAATAAATTTCACCTTAAAAAAAAAAAAAATATATATATATATATATATATATATATATATATATATACGTGGTTGATGTGAACAACTGATGCAAGTGGTTAAAACTTTAGAGTTCATAGAGGAGCTTATATTTCTCAAAAAATTATATTAAATTTACATGTGGAGTATATGTTACATGGAATGAGACAAGGGGCATAATTATTGTATTTGAGGATAGAAAATAGTGTTGAGCCAATTGGGTATCCAAGAGCCAGAAAAAGGATTTTCCATGATCACAAAAAGAAATGAAAATAAAATCGACACTCAATGTTTCAAGTTTGGCTCTTTGGATATGTAGAGTCACTATAGAGAAAGGAGCCGGCCACTCCCATGTGAAAATGACTGTTAACTTTAGTGTTTTTTTTAGCAATCTTAAATGTAATGGGCTTTGGGGTTCATACACAGTGAAGTAGTTAATTGAAAGAACATGGAAATATTAAATAGGCAACTAGAAGTTTAAACATTTTTAAGAGTTCTAATGAAAAACGTTCATTTCCAAATGATTTACCTGATCTAATTCATATCCGACCTTAGATATTGGATCCGTGTTCAAACCTGTTGTAGTAACTTATCCATCTTGAAAATTGGATACACATAGCAATTACGAATGTGTATAATAAGTATAGCCGTCTGTGTACTCTAAATAATTCAATTTTTGGAAATTGCCACAAGAACAAAATAACCAAAATATCAAAAAGTATATGAAACTACTTGAAATATCCAAACTGGAATACAATCTTTATGAGGTTCGGTGAAGATGATTTGTTGAAATTCAAACTTGAGTCGTCAAACTAAGAAGATGAAGAGTAATCAGTCAATAACAATCAATTGAATCATGGAACCAAATGAAGTGGAAAATGATTGAAGCTCGATTTTTCTTTTGCTTTAATAACATATTACTATTTTAAAAAATTCATGGAAGTTAAGAGAAATTGTGATGAAGAAAAATAGAAAAATATCTCTACATACACTCAACTTGATTAAAATGCATTTAGCAAAAAAAAAAGGACGACGCACTTATGTATTCATATTTATATAATTATATTATGTATTTAGAGTTGTCATTAGCCTCAGGCCCTCAGCCGTTTCTTCGGCCTTCTCATCGAACAATAAACCGATGTTTTTGAGATTCGCCTAGTTTTTTTGGTTAACCTTGTCAGTCTTAGAGCTGATTGTGTTTGTTTAATGGTTGTTTAGCCAAATCTAAGTTATCAAAGAACATTTCTTGTCTCTTCAAAACTTCTTTAGTTGGATATTTTATCGTCGTTTCCGACCATTGCAAACTTGTTGGAATGACCATTTCAAGATTACAAGTGAAGAATATCTATGGATTTTTTACTTTCATCATGTCCCTCTCTTTAACATTTATATTGCTTGTTTTATTGTACTGTTTTTATTGTTCATCTTACATTGGAGTAAACTTTCAGTTATTATTTTTTTTACCGTTAATTAGTTGAACATGGTTTCAGTTGTAATCGGTTAACCATGTTAAGCTTTTATTTTAATATAATCGTATGTTACACAAAAAAGTATTAATATTTATACCAAATGGATTAACCAATTTACACAATGTAACTAAACACAAGCCAAAGTTCATATGCTTTATTGAAAGTTTGGATAGTGATTTTACCGATCCAAAGTCCAACCTAACATCCCATCATCTCTTGGATATCTTTTCAGTGATAGTTTTATATACATGCACAGAGCTATTAAGAAAAGTTTTACTGCTTGTTTTTTTTTGTAACATTTTACTGCTTGTTTAGAGGTTGAAAAAAATGATAAAAACTGACAAAAGCAAGATTGAACATGACAAGATGGAATGCAAAATTTTATAACTTCCATGTAGGTGTGTTCAATCCGGATATCGGTTCGGTTTCGGTTCGGTTTTTTTCGGTTTTTGGTATTTCGGTTAGTAAAATATAACTACCATTCTAAATCCATATTTACTTCGGTTCGGTTCGGTTTATATACCGTCGGTTTTCGGTTTATTCGGTTTTATACCAAAAAACATAATTATTTAGTTTGAGATCATATAAAATGAATTTTAGAGTCATATTGTCAACACAGTCATTTATTAAAAATATATTACATGTTCAAATAAATGAACAAAAGCGTAAAAATGCTTCTACCATCGAATAAAATCATCAAATCTAAACTATTAAAACTGAAGTACAAATTAAAACTAACCCTTAAACTTACACAATATTTACAGCTCAATGCCATTGAATTAATATTAACTATTTTTATAGAAAATTAATCATTATTTATAAAGGGTTAGTCTGTTACAGATATTCAATGCTATTTACCTGCACAACGATGCTTTCAATTTTTCACTTTACTTTTACCCGAAGAACATTACTTGATCATCAAAAGTGCAACAACAAAACACAAAGCTTGCTCACGTTTTTCTGTCAAAATTTCTAAAAGTATAAGATTAATCAATCCAGTTTAATCATCAAAGTGCAGCAACAAACACATTGCTTGATCAAGCTTCTTTTGATTTCTCACTCAACATCTACCCTAAGAACATTACTCTGTTTCATTACCTGCAACAATGAAAGACCGAGCTTGATCAAAAGTTCCATAAAAATTCTCACAAAATTCAAGATTAATACAGGTTGATCATCAAAGTACAAAAACAAACACAATGCTTGATTAAGCTTCAGTAATCGAGTACTAATTATTAATTCAGTTCTGTATTTTTTAAAAGATGTTAATACACATTTTTTAAAGTTCTGTTTTAGGCAAATTTAATATCGATGAAGAACACCTCAAGTACCGATTATTAATCCAGATTTACATAGTTTTCAGTGTTCAAAAGATGTTTATACACAGTTTAATTGCATTTTTTGATTACACCAGAATTAGCAGACGATAGTTTTGGTTTGCTCTTATAAGGTTATAGATTTCGTGATTACCAAAATGTATAAACCGGTTTCATTATACCATCTCTTTCAGTATTCCATCATTTTTGAATTGTACATTAACAAATCTAAACTAATCCTAATTAGTTGACAAAATCTAAACTTAACATATCCTAATTTACAAACGTATCTCCCACATATCACGCAATCCACTTATATACAAAGCTTATTTCTAAAAAAAAATAGAACTAACAAAAGAAATGAATTTATTAAAGTTTTACGTGATTCACTCATATTTTCACCTTCTTTATCCAATAAATTCTATCAATATTTCAAATGATCTTGGGGTATAAAAAGGGAATATTTTCATATATATTAACTAATTTACATATGTGTGCCTACAATGTAGATCTTAAGATTGACTCCACAAAATCTAGCTATTAAATACAAAATCATAATAGTTTGTATTGATATGCATGACCCTATATATAAAAATCACCCTTCCGCTCTCTTTCTTGAGAATCAGAACAATGAAAAAGTTTCTATCACAAATATAGATTCTAATAATCAAAATAACCAAAATATTTTATTAAAAAGGTAAATATACATTTATATTCTTAGGGTTAACTAATCCAAACCTTAGGATTTAGAGTTAAGGGGTGGAGACTTGGGTTTGAGGTTTAAAATTTTATAAAATATAAAATAAATATTAGAAATTTGAAAATAAAAATTTTAAAAATAGTTTCAAAAATATTTTCGAATTACAAAAAATAAATTGAAAAGAAAATTCAAAAATTCAAAAAAATATTTATAAAAAAGTTCGAATTTTAAAATATTATTATTATTATATTTTTTTTATATATATCTAGGGTATTAGTGTCATTTTACCTATTAAATAAAACATTTTGGTCATTTTCCTTCTTGTGATCAAAACTTGAAAATTGTCTATTTATGAGAATTACCCATTTGATAATGATGGTTTTTTTATTAATTTTAACAAAAAAAAAACAGAATTACAAATATATATATTTAAATGTTATAAAACTGTATTCTTTATTATTTCAGTAGTTCCATAAAATTCACTTATATTATATTGATCTGGTAATACAAATACTAAAATATTAGTGTACATATTATTTGTTAAATTAAATAAAATTTGTAAAAATAATTAAATTGTATTTCAAATTACTTTTTAAAAAATTATATACATGTTAGTGCCAAATGTCTCCATACACAAAACGCATACCAAAAATTATTTAGCTACAACTGCATTATATAATGGAAACATATCTAAAGTATATAATGGTCACATGAAAAGCAATAATCAATATATAAAAAACAAAACCAACATCCGCGCGGGCGCGCGGGTCAAGCTCTAGTCTATAATTAAAATGAGAGCTTGAAATTTTGAAAATAAAAATATGAAACAAAACAGAAACATGAAAGAAAAGTTTTTCTACTCTTCCATATTTAGTGTTCATTAAAGTCATGCTTTTTCGATTGAACACGAAACTCTTTTTGTTTATAGATAAGAAAAAAGTTGTGAAATTTTTTCATTAATTATTTTCCATCAAATTTATCATTTTCATATTAATTTAGTGAATACTAAAATAAAGCAAAAAGATAAAAAAAAAGACTTAGAAAATAAGATGTCTGAATTGCGATGTATTGTTATTTAATTATAGTTCAAGTGTTTTACAAATTATATAAGGTTTATAGTAATTTAACACAAATTTAACTTATAAAACAAATAGATTTTCATGTATTGTTATAAAATAGATACATATTTACATGTTTCTACTTTTAATCGGTTTTGTTCGGTTTATTCGGTTTAATCGGTTATATACCAAACCATATCCAAATCCTACGGTTTTTATAAAATTATATACATTCGATTTATATGGTATATACCAAATCCAAACCATATTGTCTATTTCGGTTCGGTTCGGTTCGATACAGTTCGGTTTTACCATATTGAACGGCCCTACTTCCACGTGAATCTAAATCCAGATTACGGCGAAAAAAAATAAAAAAAATAATCATGGATTCTCTAGTGGATTAAAAAGCCCAACTGCTGAATTAGATCTGGTCCACTAAGACGACGTTAAACCGGACCAAATCCATCATTTTTCATATTATATTTGGTTAACCACTAGCTGGCCGTAGAGTCATGACCGGACCAGCATCTCTAACAAAAATCTAAACTATATGTAAACTTGCAGTGGTACTTCTATAATCTTGATCGTTTAAAAAGAAGACTTGAGCAAGCAAAAACTCACATTCCAAAAAATCATATTTAGAACTAATGAACAACAATTCTCAGCAAAACCTAAAAGATTAATGAACCTAAATAACTTGAACACCAAAATATAGCTGCAAAAATTTTATTTCCCCCTTTAATCTGTTTCCAGCCAAATATGTACATCAAACCAATCAGCAAACATTAACTTCACCTACTCTGACATCAAGTCTCTCCCCAAACCCCTTCGTGATCTCTTATTCCTTTCGTACTCAAGATCATCAGTAGGCAGCTCATACCGACAAACCGGACATGTATTCCTTATCCCTAACCAAGGCACAATGCACTCTTTATGATAGTAATGCCTACAAGGAAGCCTCTTAACTTTCTCCTCCACCACAATCTCATCTTTGCAGATCGCGCAGCCAATGCTCAACTCTTCAGAGGTGATTCCCACATCAGGAAGCTCATCCACCATCCTCTTGGAAGCTGGTGGACTTCCTTTGGTTCCAGACTCATGGAACGTTCGTGCTATAACATCCTCGTAGTCTCTGTTGTTCGCAGCGTATACATCTATATCCGGAAAAAGGGTGTCGAAAAAATCCTCCATCACTAAATCTACAGATTCTTCAAAGAACCCATCAAATAAACCACCATGCCATTCTTGATTATATTCCTCCATGGGCTCTTGAGATAAGCTTACTCCTCCTACTTCTTCTTGGGGTTCGACAGGTTCCGGAACACCCCACGTGATCTCGTTCTGCGGTTCCACGTGATCAACCAAGAGATCGTCCCCAACAAAAGTAATACCCGTACCAATTTCTACCAGACCCGTACCAATTTCTACCAGACCCGTACCAATTTCTACCAGACCCGTACCAATTTCGACCAGACCCGTACCAATTTCGACCCGACCCGTATTATTTCCGACCCGACCCGTATTAATTTCGACCCGACCCGAACTAATCTCGACCAGACCCGTATCAATTTCGACCCGACCCGACCCGATTTCGACCCGACCCGAATCGATTTCGATCATACGCGTATCGATTTCGAAACTCCTGGCAACTTGAAGCCCTAACTCACCTGAACCATCCGACCCGGATCCGGACCCGGATCCGGACCCGGATCCGGACCCGATTCGGAGCCCTAATTCTACCTCCTCCTCCTCCACCTCCATGTCTTGAATCCCCCAGATATCGAAAGCACGCGAAGTGCTTAGCCTCTGATTCGAGGCTACGTACGACTCTCGACCGAAGAAATCGATGAAGGAGTGATGCAGATCGGGTTCGGATTCCATCGAAACCGATCCGGGATCTGAAATCGACTCCAGCAAACGGAAGTACGGATTGGTTTCCCTTATAGCTTCGTAGTCCGGCTGGTTACCAGATCGGTAAAACTCTGCGGCGATTGAGCTACCACCGTCGTCTTCTTCTTTCACGTTGATTGGGCAGCCGAAGAGTTTCGCCATTGGTGAGGAGTTTCTGAGAAAATTGTCGAGAAAATCAATAGAAATTGTCAAGGAAAATAAAAAAAGATTCGTATCTTATACACAAGGGATTCGACGGTGTGTATATATATATGTGGTTAGAAGTTAGAAACCTTGTTGGGGAAGGTTGTGCCACGTAATAACTATAAAAAGGAAAAAAAAAAGTATTTAAATTTAAAATTAAACGCCGTTGCCGGGGATCGAACCCGGGTCACCCGCGTGACAGGCGGGAATACTTACCACTATACTACAACGACTTGATGCTTGTGTTTGTATTATCTATAAATTCGTTTTATAAGTTCCTGCCATTATAACTTCAAAGATATCCTTCTCATCAACTTTACCAGATGATCTAGCTCTTTTAGATAGCATAGCCTGTCATGCTCTTGCTTGCGTTTGGATATAAACTCCCTTAGGACACAGCAAGAGACATGTCCTGTTGTTGACCTAAAGCATACAACAATAATCAAATTGTCTAGCTCACAAACGAAAACACTATCATAGAATTAGAAACTAACCCATAACAGTTAACTGGTATTTCATTAGAAGTAAAAACACTAAACTTGACAAGTCATATGGTTGTCCCAAATGTTAATAAAAGGAAGAACCATTGCAGCAAAATTAAATCCAATAAGCAACTAAAAAAAAAAGAAGGCAAAAACATGAAACCTGAGGTCCGGAGCTTTGTTGAAGAAGACTTGGTTCTTTTTGTGCATTAGAATCTCAGCTTATCCTTCCTTAATAACTGTATAATCCATTTAGATCGACTACCTCTATTGCTGACCTCAGATTTTGTCTTTAGGGGCAGAAGATTCACAAACAGAATCAGGAACGTGAATCTGTATTCCAAACGGCAAATCACAAAGGTTGAGAAGTAGAGACAAATATAAAACAAAAGAAGAAAAAAATGGCCTATACAGGGATCGAACCTGTGACCTTCGCGTTATTAGCACGACGCTCTAACCAACTGAGCTAATAGGCCTCGTGCTTGTGGATTTATCTTTGTATAAAATGACTGTACGTAAACTTAAAAGGAAAAGAATCAAAGATCAAAAGAAAAGGCCTATACAGGGATCGAACCTGTGACCTTCGCGTTATTAGCACGACGCTCTAACCAACTGAGCTAATAGGCCAAGTTGCTATTTAGTGATTATAAACTTACTTGTCAAAACCAGTTTGAGTGCAGGACATCGTTATGAAACTACGAAGAGGGAGAGAAGGAGCTGAGAAAGGGAAGAAGAGAGGATACAGAGCTTAACATTGTTACTTCTTGGTGCTACCATCGCTGCTCCAAAAGTTGACGCTCTCATAATCTGTCCAATGGTAATGTTGAAGCATGTCTAGTCAAAATCTTTTTGAGAAGTCTCTTATTCCAGATCTTGATCAATTGCTAGTTCAACCAGATTGGCAGTTTGGTTAGCTGAACCGGATGATGGATGATCATTAATTTGGTTAGCTTTGTATTAATAGGATCATCAATGTAAATTAATTGTTAAATCTTACGGTGGTGAGCAGATAACTATAACAACACTAGCTCAGGCGCAGCATGGAAACGGTTACATCCCAGGCTGGATGCTCTGATAGTCATGTGATCATTTTAATGATGTGATCAACCTCACCAACAAATGGCATGTTATATGTAAAATAAGAAATAAAGACACAAGATTTTGATTCGTAGACATAAGTGTGGCTATATATAATGTCATGATGATCTTGGGGACATTTGTCTCTTTTGGGAAACCTTGCTATTTTAAGTGTGCAACTTGTTTTACCATTGAACCTGATAACTTAATTTTGTCAAAGTATTCACCAACTATTTTTACTGTGAATCCAAATATTTTTGGTGTATTTTTCTCACCTCTTACTATTTTACTACAATAATTTGAGCTTTTTGAGCTGTACAAAGAGAAGAAATATAAGTCACGAGGTATTAACAGCAGCTTTATAGTTTGGAAGCTAGACTTGTATACTTCCCATGACTACCATTAACAGAGTGAAGAGATAAGCTTTTGTTACAATCTCCTTTTTTTTCCTGGCTCACTCATCTTCATAACTCCTATATAAATCCATCTGTTTCATGACAGAGATAAGGAGACTGAGTTGATCCATAACTATGGAGATAACAACGACCTTCTCGGTTTGGTTTATTCTTATGACTCTCTTAGGAATCTCTATAAATGGAGGTTTGTCTCAAGGACAACAACATCTTATGAAGAAGACACGTTCTGTTGCGGTTGTGGTCGGAACTGTCTACTGTGACACTTGTTTCAACAGCGCCTTTTCGAAATCACCCAACCACTTGATCTCAGGTTTGTTTTATTTTCTCTTTCTTGGTTTTGTTTTACCGGTTCTTATTCAAGATTTGTACCAGTGTGGACTAAAATCTTAGAAGTAATATTGATTAACACTTTGCTGGATCTTTACACAGGTGCTGTAGTTGCAGTGGAATGTATCGACGAGAACTCAAACCCGAGTTTCAGACAAGAAGTGAAAACAGACGAGCACGGCGAATTCAAAGCAAAGCTACCATTCTCTATAAGCAAACATGTGAAGAAGATCAAGAGATGCTCAGTGAAGTTGCTAAGCAGCTCACAGCCTTACTGTTCTATAGCTGCTTCCGCTACTTCATCTTCTCTCAAACGCCTTAGATCGAGCAAACACGGAGAAACTACTCGAGTCTTCTCAGCAGGGTTCTTCACTTTCAAACCTGAGAACCAACCAGAGATCTGTAGTCAAAAACCTATCAATCTCCGTGGATCCAAACCTCTTTTTCCGGATCCTACTTTCCCTCCACCGATCCAAGACCCGGTTCCGGATAATCCTCTCCCTATTCTCCCAATCCTTCCTCCTCTTCCGGACTTGCTTCCAACACTTCCTCCTCTTCTTCCAGGACCATCGCAAAAATCAGCTTCCTTGCATCACAAGAAAGACAGTTCCTTGGGAGACAAGAAGACTGAAATACTAAAACCTGATTCCGTCTTACCTCCAAACCCGGTTAAGGCTCTCCTCCCTCCAAATCCGCTAAACCCGCCATCTATCATCCCTCCAAACCCGGTTACGCCTCTCCTCCCTCCAATCCCTCTAGTTTCTTCTCCCCCAAGTCTTCCACCGCTAAAGTCTCTTCCACCTGTTCCGGTCATAACTCCGCCTTCACAACCGTCACCTTCTTTCTCAGTTTCTCTCCCTCCCATCTTCATTGGAATCCCTCCGGCTTCATCTTCCTTCTCTAGTCACCCTCAACCCTAGATTTAAAATGTATTTCTATATGTATCATTATCATCTGTGTTATTTTTCCCCCTTGTTGGTTTGTTGTAATTTCAATAAATATTTTTACTAAGGACTTTTATCTTATTTTTTCAATTTTCAATTCATTGTCTAATTCTCAACTAGATAAAACAACACCAATAAAACAGTTTACACATAAATAATTACATCAAATGCAATTTTAATGGACTATAGTTTGGTTTGATTAAGAACTTAGAGCAGCTCCATCGGTAAAACTAAGGAATGTTTCTAAAAGATAAACAAAAATTAATATTATAATGTATTTATCTTTTTTAAGTAGTTAAAATGTTTTAAAAGTGGCATCTGTTACTTTATGGTGGAACCGAGTTTTTAAAATAGTGAAACAAGAACTTCTCATGTTTTTCTCTAGTATTTTTTTATTTTTTGTTTTACTTTTAATTCTTAAAGCTCATTTCAATATACACCGTTGGAGTTACTCTTAGTCAACTTTCTTAATCAACCCATTAAGTCTGGTAAGTTTAGTACCAATCTGGTAAAAAAACTCAAATGGACTAGATTAGCTTGATTGAGAGAATGGGTAACTTTTGTAATTATCGGAAACTTCGAATACTAAAACGTAAATATAACTTTCTTTGTACTTTATTATTTTATCAGTTCATTTAGTTCCAACGAACTCAAATCTTCTCGGATCTGCAATGACGGACGCGTCTAGTTCCGACATCGTCGGAGAGAAACAGACATTCAAGATCCGAAGGCTAGAGATCACCGACAAGAGAAATGGATACATGGAGCTTCTCAGCCAACTCACCGTCACAGGATCAGTAACCGACGACGAATTCGATAAGCGTTTCAAGGAGATCACCTCCTACGGAGACGACCATTTGATCTGCGTGATCGAAGAAGAGTCATCAGGTAAAATCGCGGCGACGGGGAGCGTGATGATAGAGAAGAAGTTCCTGAGAAACTGCGGCAAAGTCGGGCATGTAGAGGACGTTGTCGTGGATACAGAGTTCCGCGGGAAACGTCTCGGGAAGCGAGTGGTTGAGTTTCTAACGGATCATTGTCGAGCGATGGGTTGCTACAAGGTGATTCTTGATTGTGGCGTGGAGAAGAAAGAGTTTTACGAGAAATGTGGGTTGGTTAATAAAGGGATTCAAATGTCAAAGTACTTTTGACTGAATCTTGTTTTCTTGTCTTACTATAAGCTTTGGTCTGAATCTATTGCAAAAGGTTTGATGATTAATGAGAAACATATAGTTTGGTAATAGAAAAGGTTTACATTTTGAGAAGTGAGACAAATCTTTTAAGCAAGCATGTCGTAGTCATCCAATTTGTCGTTGTACTGAAGCACCTTGCGTTTAATCTTGGAGGAATCAACCCAGGTGATGAAATCTTCCATGTTCCGAGTTACTAAAAAGGCTGGATCGGTGATCGTGTCTGGTCCTACACGGATGTGTCCTTGCTCTATGTACGTCACTGCTTCTGTCAAGTGCTCTGCGTACTTCAGGTGAACCAACACTGTCGATAGCCTACGCCTGCAAATAATTAATAGAACCACATCAAAATTATATCATTTGGTGGCTCTCAAAGGATCGGCCTATATATATATATATATATAAACCAGTACCTGCAGAAGGAGGAAACTGATAACCGATCAGTTAAAGCCAAGCTTTTCCTAGTCGGTATAACTCCCATGTTGTATCTGCCATTATTTTAAAATACATGGAAACACACGCTTAGAACCACGCGAACAACATGAACCAAAAGCATATTTTATATCTACGGCAATGTTCTAAAATAATTATTGTTTAGGCGGATGCCTAGATTTTTTGAACGCCTAGCCGATTTTTTAATAAATCGGTTTGAAAAAATCGTTTCGCTCATATCCGATTTGCCGCCTAGACCGAACTGATCTACACAGTAGCTTAGACATTGAAGGTAATGATAAAAAAAAACAGATTTTGTAAGAATATGGACTCAATCGATTCCTCAAGATCATTAACCAGAAAACCATTAGATCAATCATTATAAAAAGATGACATTCAACCTCTAAGAAACTACTACGAACCCAAATTCATCTGCCTCTAATGTAATTAACCAGAAACAACTTGTCACAGCTATATTATAAATGTAACAACTGCAAAAAAGGGATAACTCACAGCTTCTCGAGAAGCATATCAGTCATCTGAATCCTAAAAGGATCAGTTGCATCCATCTGTTTCAACACGTTCGTCAGCTTCTGCACCATCCTACACAATCCTGAATATCTGACCCCCAAACAAACAAAAAACAGACTCAATAAGTATCAGAAAAAAAAAACCATTGAGAGGGAACAAAAAAGGAAGAGAAAGTTACAAACTTTTTGTAGTCGTCACGACCACCCATGTGGTAACGACCCGTGATCAGGGTTTCGCGATGGCCGCCTTCTCTTTTCCATTCCAGGAAATTTACTTTCTTCAGAACCTTCTTCTCATGGTTCTTGAGCTTCCTCATCGCTGACCCTTCTCAAGGTGATGCAAAGAGCGCGAAATCAGGGATTTTTGTTCGTCGCAGATGTAAGACGGCTTAAACAGAGAGAGGGTGCGGCGTAAGGATGCGGCGAGGTTTATGCTAAAACCCTAAGTCGCAGAGAGGATTAAAATCAAGGAAGAAGAAGAAGTCAGATTAATCCTACGGTCCTCATTCGTTGATTAATTTGTAAGGCCCTCCAGGGCCCAAATCCTTATAAATTGGGCTTTTAGTTCCTTTATCTTTCTGTTACAAATAAGCCCATAAATGTGTTTTCCGTTTTCTCATCTATTCTATACTAAAAGGGGAATATAGTGAGCAGAGAGGAATGCCACGTCATTTAATTAAATCAACCAATGAGGAGTTTCTGTTTTGCCATGTCATCTCTATCAAGCATGAATCCAAGTTTTTACGTAACCGAGCATTCGTGGTGGACTGATACGAAAAGACTAACTGACCCATATCAAGCCCATCTCTTAACCCTAAGGATCCCGACGACAATCAATCGACTCTTCCATTTCTTTATCGTTTCATCTATCTGTACATTGACGTTATCACCTCCACTCTTGACCATTCAATGGTATCCTTTACTCTTTTCTTCATGTTTCTTTCAACCTCTCTTTGTTTCTCTTTTTATTTAAACATCTTCACTGAATCTTACATGCAACCAAAATCTTTAATTTGTGTCTCTTCGCATCCAGTTGTTCCTATTTCTAATCGTTTTGATGATATTAATCGGTGGGGCTGTGTATTCCATATCGGCGTGTTCTCTCTGATCCCGACGTTTCATCTGACTCGCTGGTGGCTCGATCATGGTATGTCTATCAATTCCGTTATTATGTTGTCTCCGTGTAGATAAATTGTCTACACTCTTGAATTTTAATCAAAAGCCTTTGAATGGTGATTGATCCTTACTGTTTGGTTAAGCTTTGTGTTACCAAGTGTAAAGTGGCTAACTTTGTCACAAAATGCGTCAGGTGGGATCGATGGTAACAGCTAATGGAAAGACTGAGAAGATAGATACAGGTTTACCTGATCCTTTTCTTGAACGATTGAAGATCAACTTGCTAAAGGTGGCTACTCGATTGTACACTAAAGGAAAAATTCAGATGTTTTATACCAATTGAAATTGTCTTAAAATGTGACTTTTGGGTTTGGATACCATGATCGAAACTGAGACCTTTTCTTCTTCTTTGATATCATTAGGTTGTTTGATTTCTGAGCAATCCGGGTGTCCTAGAACGTGATTACACTTTATAAAATGAGAGATCATGCAGATTAAGGAAGTAATTGGCATCCAAACAACTTTGAGGAGGCATTAACTGTTGTAGTTAACTTTGATTTTTACATATACTTTCTTTGGTATACTATAATGATTCAATGTTTTTTAGATGCCAATATCTAACATTGTGTTTGCCTCTTGGCCCTTGATCGTACAGTTTAACCAATATCTGAGAACGTGAATCAGGTAGGAAGGATTGCTACATCTCAATAAGGAGAAAGTCATTGTCTGTTATGAGGTTAGATAGAACCGAGATAGTTTCTATAATTAAAAGAATTTTCTTCTCATATTTTTCTCTCTTGAGAAAACAATAAATTATATCTTCTTAAATCTTTTGACAGCCTGATTCACACCCGTAGCAAGCATGCATAAAAGATATTTCTTTTATGTTTGATTAAGAAAGAGAAGATTTAAGTATCTAATTGGTAATGTGGAATTTTGTTTATCAGGGTTCAATGCATGATAGTTTTGGAGACAAGGACTACGGTGATTCAGAAAGAACAATAACAAAGACACACGAATCTTGATACTTTCATAGTAAACAGAGCGTGAAGATGCTATAAGGTAATTTTTTAACTAATCTCTTCATCATATTTATATATTCTAGCTTAAAGAGTGAAAACAAAAACATGAATTGGACTGGAGTTTGGTCAATGTGATAAAAACAGATGCGAACCACTCAAGGTTCATGCAGAAATTAGCACAAGAGTCAGGGAAAGAGGAAGAAGAGGATCAAGAGATTGGAGCAGATAAAGTGTTCAAGAAAGTGAGAAAAATCTAAGATCAGGAACAGTCTTACCAAACATGGTCATAGTCATTACCATGATCATGATCTTGAAGAAGAATATGACGAGAAAGAACCAGAATGGCACAGTGAGCCAGGTTTGCCATTTACCTTAGAAAAAGACAAAAACATTAGGTTATGTGATATTAATGGTTTCTTTGTTTTATATCTGAATGGCACAGTGTATACACGGGCGGTGTAACAGGTCAACCTGAGGCACTGAGTCATTCCGGAGAAACTAATTTTCGGCACCAGCGGAGATCGTTCCAACATGGACAAAAGTTTTTCAGTTTGTGCCTTCCGATTATACCAAATCCGTTGAACTGGAGCCATTACGAGATGACGAGATGATGGATACTTCGGATTTGATGATATGCTGTCTCTTACATCTTTCGCCAATTCTTTGGAGTATAACGTTTGATGCATAAAGATTTAATCTGTTCACCTATTCTTTCATTGGTAACCAAGAAGCTCATATCCAAGTGTTCAAGATTGAGAATTGACTTAGCTATCTCATGTTCTGCTTCATCAATGTCATAGGATGCCTGCTTAAAGTTCATGGATGTGTGGAAGAAAATCACGAATCCGGTCAGTGCTTTGAAATCATGCAAGAGAAGTAAGGGCAAAACAACCAAGCATCTCTGCAATGAATGACTCAGGGTTTATGTTCGTAAATGCTGCAATCTTACTATTGTGATTATAGATTCTAATTTTTTTTTTCAATCTGGATAATGAAACCAAGACCTAGTGTCACACCTGAAAGTAAAATTTCTGTAACAGATTCATTCAAGTGAATGTAGGAGCTTCGCCTAAGTTTATGCTTCTACCTTAGAAGTGGTTGTTATGCATTATGAATATTCTTTTGAATCAAAAGAATGACAAATGGTCTTCTGTTAGCGAAACACAAGAAAAACCACTAAGGAGCTTCGTCTAAGTTTATGTCTTTTGAATCAGCTATTTTCTAAGTAGTTCCTACATACAAGAGTTAGAGTTGTATTGTCATTTTTATGTCAAGAAGGTGAAGTTCCAACCCAGATAAAGGGACATAGCTGATGATATTCCAAAGATAGAGAATCTAAAGATTTTAGAAAAGATGCATCAAAAAGATGGAGAAGCTGAGAAAATCAAAAGAGTGATGTCAGGTTTGAAGTACAAAAGAACCTAATTGGAATATGAATTAGATCTCACGGAGAATGCAACGGGGCTTTTTCCACCCAGCTACCAATATCCACATTTTTATTATTTAGTATTCTAAGCTAAAACTATATATATGATCTCCCTAATTTGCTTTTATATGTTGTTCTTTGTTTTATGGTTTCCTTCTTGAACGTGCACTCAATAAAACCTATCTAAAACTTATATATTGTGTGAGAATATTTATTTGCATTGTCTAATCATAGTAATTCATTCAGAGATTGTAACGCATAAACGGTGTTCTTCCTACTATGAGGCTGCAAGCAACTTGGTCTTTAGTTGGAAAACAACTTAAGAGCATGTAATGTCTCTTTTTTTTTTTTGGTCTGTAACGTCCTCAGATCTATTAATCCCATTCAGTTCTAAAATAACATATTAATTTAATCATTAGAGTTTTTATGAAAAAAAATCATTAAAACTACAAACTAACATAAAGAAAAGAGTAAGGTTTTTGAGACAGCCAAAATTCTTAATTTAGAGAGTCATTGTTGGTTTATATAGTTTACATAGTAAGTTTTGATGATGGTTTTTAAAAAAGTTTGTTATTTAATTTGGCTTGGTCTGTTTTATTTGAAATAATATTATTTCAAGATGAATTGATTTTGATTCAGTTTATATTAATTAGTATTGGAACTCGATGATTCTAAAGTCAAAACAAAGTTTAAATCAGTTTGTAAATTTTACTATTGCTTTATACTAAACCTAAAATAAGATAAAAGTATTTAAATCTTAATTAAGTTTAATTAACTTTTAACCTATCTTACTTATCATCCTATATTTGATTTCCCAAAAACAAAATCGTGAGTTTTAATTATGTTTAGTTCGGTAATCACAAGATTATGAATAAATATAAACTAATTTTATTTTTCTACCAATTTGAAAGTTTAAAATCAATTGCAATATATATACACAATTTTAATCATATATAAGTGCAAAAAAATTAATTAAATAAATTGATCCAAAAAAATTTAGTTAAATTAAAACTTATATGATTATACGACAACCCGGGCGTAGCCCGGGAAAGGTCCCTAGTTTTGATAAGTTGGAAGAAAATCTTACAGAGAGATGTTTTTTTTATTATACGTCATATCGGCTGACTCGGTCTTTCCCGAGAGAAACGTACATAATATACAGAGTGGATTGGTTCAAGAGTGTACTACTCTGTGTCAGACCTTAATTTAAAATACTTTTCGACTAACGTTAAGATGGACTGATCATCTATTACAGCCAAATATGTAAATCATATAGACCTAAACCCATGTCCAAACCGATCAAGTAGTGATAATTTTATTTCTAGGAGAAATCAAATGTATGATAATGTGGATACACACCAAGCCCTATAAATTACCACTAGACTACTACCACAATACCACATGGTTAGAGAGAAATGTTGTTGTGCCATTGTAAGTCCATCTAGTATTTATTTTAGATTTGATGCAGTTTAGAGAGTTCTTGCGAGACATATTCAGTAAACTTTGAACTTTAATATATTATTTTTCCTTAATTCATTGGGGTGAATGCTTTTAGCACTTGAAGCATATGACCCAAAGGCATTTGTAAAAGATAAAACTCAAAGTTGTACTTCAAGTTGGTGGCGCAGAATCATATATAAAGGACATTTGCTTAGTCAAAAGTTCACAATTGGTGGCTTGACCAAATCCAGCTTGGTTTGCCTTTGAGTTTTGAACATGTATATGCATGCTATCCACCCTTGTGATCAGTGGCGGAGCTAGATCTCACGTTTATATGGGTCATAACTCATTTATTAGAGACAAAAATATACATCTATGTAGTTTGAACCTAGGAACATGTGGGTCAATAGGAGAGATCAACATGTAAAATAGCCTTACAAGTTTATATTTATTAATTTCACATGGGTCATTTGACCACCATGCTTCTAAGGTGGCTCCGCCACTGCTTGTGATCGCTTCTTGAACTTGTACGCACTACACAAACGTCTACTATGCATTTAACTAACATCACATGTTACATACTATCCACACCCTTTGTGGTCGCTTCTTTGTGTGATAAGACATTAAATCTCACTACATACCAAAGGACTCAGGTCCAAACAAACTTAAAGCCCATTATGCTAGCTAGACCTATCCTGTACGTTAGTAACAAAGTCGTCACGTAAGTACATTATTTCTATCAGGAGCTATCAATGACTAGAAAACAGGTTTACAAAACTGGGGAGATGTAGCTGCTGGCTCGTCCTAAAAGCTGTCTCTATAGAAAAGAAGAAGAAAATAGTAAGAAATTTAAAGAAGCAGTAAATGAAAACATAAAAACAAATTTCAGAACAGTAACAGTTAACCACCACACTCCATGACATCATTTACCACGACCAGTTCTTCTGAACCAATCTCACCATGTCACTTTATCATGTTTCCATCCATTATCCATACCCATACATATACGAGTTTACTTACCTCTACATACATATAATAGAAAGAGAAAGATAGTAACTAAGCATGAAGTGTTTGTTGTTTTATCTTGTGTTCTTAGAGCTTCTCTGGTTTGGTTATGGACAATCTAGTAATCATCAGCCTCTTGCTCCAGCTTTCTTCGTCTTTGGAGATTCCTTAGTTGATTGTGGAAACAACAACTACATGCCTACACTTGCACGAGCTAACTATCTCCCATATGGAATTGATTTTGGCTTCCCCACTGGCCGTTTCTGTAATGGCCGTACAGTTGCTGATTATGGAGGTAACTAAAGACTAATAAAAAGATAATAAAATATAGTTTTACTTCTTTTTCAAAAACCATTTTTGTTGTGATGTAGCAATGTACCTCGGTTTGCCATTGGTGCCACCATTTTTATCTCCTGTATCAATTGTGCAAAACGTCTTGAGAGGGCTTAACTATGCATCTGCAGCAGCTGGGATCTTAGAAGAAACTGGCCAACATTTTGTGAGTATCAGATCAAGAATATTATACACTTATAAATAAAAACTTACAAAAATCTCTTTTGTTTTTTTTTTTTTTTTTTTACCAAAAAAAAAATCTCTTTTGTTTTTAGATATATTTACCTTTGTTATTTTTTCTTTTCCAGGGAGCAAGAACTTCATTCAGTGAACAGATATCACAGTTTGAGATGACAATTGAGTTAAAGCTCCGGCCATTCTTTCAAACCCCTGATGATCTGAGAAAGTATCTTGCCAAATCCATTATTGGGATCAATATAGGAAGCAATGATTACATCAACAATTACCTTATGCCGGATAGATACTCGAGCAGCAAAACCTACAGTGGAGAAGACTATGCAAATCTCCTTATCAAGACTCTCTCAGCTCAAATATCAGTAAACTAAACTCTCCCATAATAGTACAAATTCTCATCTCATACTCTTAAGCATAAAGTGTGTTCTTCTACATATATTTTTGCAGAGACTATACAACTCGGGTGCAAGAAAAATGGTATTAGGTGGAACAGGACCACTAGGTTGCATACCGAGTCAGTTATATATGGTAAACGGCAACAACAACAACAACAACAACAGCAAGTGTGTGACAAAGATCAATAACTTGGTTTCATTGTTCAATAGCCGATTGAAAGATCTACCAAACACTCTCAACACAACTCTTTCAGGATCTTTCATTATCTATCAAAACATCTATGATCTCTTCCATGATATGGTTGTGAATCCCTCTAGATATGGTAAATGACCACAACCTATCTATATTCAATAAGGGCTTTGCCTTTAATCTCAATATCAAAAAATTTAGTCTTTAGTTCTCTATTTTTTTTTTGCAGGTCTTGTTATACCAGACAAAGCATGCTGCGGTAGTGGGAGATATGGAGGAGCCTCAACATGCCTTCCTTTGCAGCAACCATGCTTGGAAAGGAATCAATATGTCTTTTGGGATGCATTTCATCCAACAGAATCTGCCAACAAAATCATAGCTGAAAATACATTCAGCAAGTCTGCCAAATACTCTCATCCTATCAGTTTATATGAGTTGGTTAAGCTGTGAGGGAGGGATATGTCTCAAAGCTAGATTTCTGTGGGAACCGAAATTCGCACTGTCGATTTCCGTTTAAATAAGGAAACTAAGAAAACCCTAGTTTCCCAGAGGACCCGGATATCTGTTAATTACCACACGTCAAGCAATCAGAACACGAGAATAACAACGATAAAAATAAGAAATCGAAAAAAGAGCAAAGTAGATCTTATTCCGAATCTGCGTATGAGCGTTACAACAAGGTATAAGCCTGGGCTCGAGAGCTGTCGGCGAGATTCCTAGTTCTAGCAACCCTAAGACGGCTAAACCTAATTGAGTCGCAGCTCGAAATAACAAAAACGGAAAGTTGCCTAAATCGCTCTAAATGCTAAGTTTGCTCTGAAAAAGTTCTCCCTTCTGCTCCTCGCCTAGGACTCCTTATATACTAGCTCCAAGGTCGGTTTACGCTTTTACTCTTCTGCCCTTAAGCCGTCATAGCATAAAAACGGAGATATTCCATTTTTCCCGATCTTCACAATTATCTTCAAAACTTCCGTATTTATCCGCGGAAACTTGACATTTATCCTTCCTCGCGGGCCAAGCGCGAACCATGCTGTGGTTCACGGGCTTTTGGTTAGGAAAAATCGTAGGATGGGCCTCGAGTCGTGTTTTAGGTCCCTTTGGGCCGTCTTCCGACTCGACACGTTTACTACGAGTTTTCCGCGGTTTCTAATCCGCGAAGTTTGATCGATGAATTAGAATAGCGGGGAACATAGACTGAGCTTGCTACGGTCTTCGGGAGATAGCATTCGAAGGTTCGACGAGAATGCAAGGACTGGTGTCGTGTCGATGTTCGGAAAGGTTCAATCGCTACACAGCGACCGAACTTTGGCTCGAGCCCGGTCGCTATGTAGCGACCGAGCGAAATGAGTGCTCGGTCGCTACGTAGCGACCGAGCTTCGGCTTGAGCTCGGTCGCTACGTAGCGACCAAGCGGGACGATCGCTCGGTCGCTACGTAGCGACCGAGCTTTGGCCCGAGCTCGGTCGCTACGTAGCGACCGAGCGGGACGATCGCTCGGTCGCTACGTAGCGACCGAGCTTTGGCTCGAGCTCGGTCGCTACGTAGCGACCGAGCGGGACGATCGCTCGGTCGCTACGTAGCGACCGAGCTTGGCTGAGCTCGGTCGCTACGTAGCGACCGAGCGGGACGATCGCTCGGTCGCTACGTAGCGACCGAGCGGGACGATCGCTCGGTCGCTACGTAGCGACCGAGCTTTGGCTCGAGCTCGGTCGCTACGTAGCGACCGAGCGGGACGATCGCTCGGTCGCTACGTAGCGACCGAGCTTGGCTGAGCTCGGTCGCTACGTAGCGACCGAGCGGGACGATCGCTCGGTCGCTACGTAGCGACCGAGCTTTGGCTCGAGCTCGGTCGCTACGTAGCGACCGAGCGGGACGATCGCTCGGTCGCTACGTAGCGACCGAGCTTTGGCTCGAGCTCGGTCGCTACGTAGCGACCGAGCGGGACGAGCGCTCGGTCGCTACGTAGCGACCGAGCGGGACGGACGTTCAGTCGCTGCGTAACGACCTGTTTCGAGCTTTCGTCGGACGTCTCGATTCTTTCTTCCGCCAAGCTTTTTCGTAAGGAAGAATCTATTTCGAAAAGTACTCTTCGGAGAAACTCTTATTTTCTTCTTCGAACGTTTTGAATGTTTAAATTTGTCGTAACCGTTTTTGACCCCAACAGTTAGCCCCCCAGCCCGTTAGAGTTGTGACTCTAGCGGGCGGATAGATGACTTTGACAAGGTTAAGTGTATTGGACGAAATTTACAGTTAAAACTCCGCGGAAAAAAGTTGTCGAGGCGACATTCCGAACCCATACTTCTATAAGTAGTGAGCTCTTGTCATTCATTCTCTTCACACCTTTCCTCCTTCATTTTCTTCAAAACCTCTCTAGTTTCATAACTTTCCTTTCAACATGTCTTCCTCCCAAGGTGATAAGAAGGATTCCGACGTCGAGATGGGTGAGGCCACCTCTCTGGCTCCGGTTCCAACTTCTCCGGCGGAAGTGCCGGCTTGTGTTGCCGGTCATCTTTCTTTCCGAGAGAAACTAGTTCGTCGCCAAGCCGAGAAAGAATTGGCTCAGACTGGCTCCGAGTTCCCGTCTTCCTCCGCGCAGGTCGTTGCCCCGTGTCACGGGACCGGCTTCGCGGCTCTTCCCCCGCAAGTCCTACCTGCGGGATCTTCCACGACTCCGATCCTCGTCGAGGACAAAGAGAAGGCCGCTGACTCTATGCCTCCGCCTCCAGCCAGAAAAGAAATCGTTCTGGCATTGCGTGCTCCTAGCGCTGTCCAGGCTACTCAGCCTAAGAGTCGGAAGAGGAAACTGGCCAAGAGCGGTGACGGGGAGACTTCGCAGCGAGGTGGGTCGAGCCTAGCGTCGGGACTTCGCGGAAAGGTTTGTTTCTTGTTTGAATTCTCGATCGTCTGTCGTGCATTCTTTTCATGGACTTAGTCTTAAGAATTTTTTTGTTCGCAGTTCATATCGTTGATCGATGGGATGATCAGCGAATGTGGTTCTGAGACCAGTCGTCTTTCCGGGGAGTTGGTGGAGCTTCAGGGCAGATGGTCCGAAACCGAGGCTATGTTGACGGCTGTCGAGGACTCTCACTCTGCGAAAGTGTCGAAGCTCGAGGTTGCGATAGGAGAGCTTGAGAGGGACCTCGGGAAGACGGCGAGTTCCTTGCTTAAGGAAAAGAAAACCAGGAAGGCCAAATCCTCGGAGGTGCGTCGACTCCAGCGTCAGATCGAGAGTGACGCTGGACTAGCGCGCCGCGGGATCCAAGAGGCTACGGATGCCCTTCGTGCGGAGTTTCAGGCTCGCTTGGCGAAGATTTCTGCTTCCCTGGGTTCCCTCGAGCGTATCCGGAGCAGGGATTTCGCTTTGGCGACGATTGAGGGCGGGATGGCCGTGGTTCGGTTGCTCCAAAGTGAGACTCCCCCGACCTTGGAGGCCGAAGAGGCCCGACTGTCCGGCTGCAAGGGAGATATGGCGGCCGAGGATGGCGATTTCGATCTCATCCTGCCGACCTAAAATCCGCTTGCTTCCTTCCGACGTGTCCAGAAGACCCAGAGGGGAAAGATCCGATGGTCGGAGAGAACGGAAGCGACGTGGCTCCAGGCTCGGACGAGGCGGCGGGTGAAGAGGGAGCGTAAGTTCTGAGGGTGACTTGGGTTAGATCTCTTGCGAGAGATTTGTTTTTTTTTATGTCTTTATGCTTCGGCCTTGAACGGCCTTGTTTGTATTTCGGGACTTTGAATCCCTGCCGCTCCGCGGCTTTATGGTATGATAATCGGATAACGTTTTTTATGAATTTGTGAATAGTGGGGAGGAAGGTGATGAGTTGTCGTCTCATATCCTTCTTCGATTGTGAAATGTTTTATTCGAGACCTGTTTCGAGAGTTCTTCCGCGAGATGTGAACTCTGCGGGGGCGCTGAAGGTATCGAACGTAAACATAGAGGCGTGGTTTAAGAATCTCTTATCTTTTGATATCATGCCTTTGAGATGTTAGAGACCAGTGCGCTGGGTTTAGGGCAAGACCTAGGTTTACTTTCGGTTTAAGGATTGTGCGGTGACTAACCGGCTATCGTTTTTCCTGTCGCGATTTCTTCCTGATTCGTATCGATGTAAAGTCCGCGAAAAGTTCTCGGCTTATACGACTTGTTTGATACGAATCGAGCATCTCTCCGGAGACCGGAAGTGCTAGACCAAAATTTCGGATTTCTTTTATAGCGCTATTATCCTTGTGTCGGATGTAAGAGAGTCATCTCCATGAGATGGCTATGTCTGTTTAGGACGTTTGTGAGTTCGATGTGATCAGCATCGGACTTGGTGGCGTGTGCCGTTGTTTTGATTAATTTGCGCAAAATAAATGTTAATGTGTGCATATATGTGTCTTTTTGCGGAGATTTCGTTTGCTCGGAAGAAATCAATTTTGAGGCATCTTTTGCGACGTCTCGCGATGCTAAAGGTTCGATTCTCCCAAGCGGCCGACCAATTTCCGAAGACCTCGTTGCGATTTCGCGGGTGAGGATGTTTTGATAAGTCGAAAACACCAAAAGTGCGGTAAGAAGTTTTTCGATTTTTTGGGAGTATACGAGTATACGTACCCACTCCCCCCCTTTTTAATAAGGGAGGACAGCTGAATTTGCCTTTCGGCAAACTGCCTACGTACTCCTTGCGGAGATCAAGCCGTCTCGTAGTTCAGTGATTGCGAGTTGGTTCGTTTAGTGATAGTATTTTTTGAGATGCATCGCATTCCAGGTTCTAGGGATTTTTATGCCCTGCATGTTGGCTATTTCGTAAGAACCTGGTCGGACGACTTTTTCGATTTTATAGGGACCTTCCCAGTTTGCTCCGAGTTTTCCCGCGTTTCGTTCAGCGGTGTTTTGGAAGACTTTGCGAAGGACCAGATCTCCCTGATTGAACCTTCGGTTCCGTACGTTGGAGTTATAGTATCTCGCAGCGGCGTGCTGGTAGTTTTGAATTCGGATGAGCGCTCGATCCCGGCGTTCGTTAATGAGGTCGAGATCGTCCAAGAGCATAGCATTGTTGAGTTCCTCTCGTTCGGGTAAGAACCTTCTTCGAACACCGGGAAATTCTACTTCTGCGGGAATCATGCACTCCGCGCCGTATACCAAGGCGAAGGGAGTTTCTCCCGTTGCTCGCCTTGGGGTGGTACGGTGAGACCAGAGGACTCCCTCGAGTTCGTCGGCCCATCTACCTTTTTTGGCCTCCAAGCGTTTCTTCAGTCCGTCGAGAATGGTCTTGTTGATTGTTTCAGCCTGTCCGTTGCACTGCGGATATCTGGGAGTTGACTTGTTGAGTCGTATCTTCCACTTTTCGCAGAATGCCTCGAATCGGGTGGAAATAAATTGAGACCCGTTATCGGTTACGATTTCGTAAGGAACTCCATGCCTACAGATGATGTTTTTCCATACGAAATTCTCGACTTGGACGTCTTTTATACTTGCGTACGAGTCCGCCTCTACCCATTTTGAGAAGAAATCGGTAAGGACTAGAAGGAAACGCTTTTGCTTTGAATTATGCAGAGGTCCGACAATATCCATGGCCCAGCGCATAAAGGGATAAGGCGACGTGATGGAGGAAAGAACTTCGGCGGGTTGTCGGATAGTTGGCGCATGCCTTTGGCATTTTTCGCATTTTCGTGCGAATTTTTCGCAATCTCCGATCATTGTTGGCCAATAGTACCCGTGGCGTTTGATTTTCACGGCTAGTGATCTTCCGCCGGAATGGTTGCCGCATGAGCCGGAATGTATTTCCTCCATTACTTTCCTCGCCTTTTCTCCTTCCAGGCACGTCAGGAGCGGTCCGGAGAATCTCCACTTGTAGATTTCGCCGTCCACTGTTACGTAGCGTGCGGCCTGTGTTCGGATCTTGCGAGCTGACCATTTTTCGGCGGGCAGTTGCCCGTCGATAATGTAGTCTCGAATCGTCTGAAGCCATGGGGTATCACAACCGTAATCGGATTGCTCCGATGGTGGTGGTATCGTAATCTCTTCTTCCTCGTCGTCTTGACCCTCTATGAGATTGACAACGACTGGGGGTCCGATACTCGGATGTTCGATGAACTCGACCGGAATTACCCTTTTGAGTCCTGGATCGGAACTTGATGCTAAGGCCGCGAGGGCGTCCGCCTGGACATTCTCGGAACGGGGGATCCGGGTAAGGGCGAAACAGTCGAAGTCTTGAGCTAGACCTTGGACCAGTTTGAGGTACGCGTCCATCCGTTCGTCTCTGGCTTCATATTCTCCGCTGAATTGACTGGCCACTAACTGGGAGTCGCAGTAAGCGTGGAGATTGCGTATTTTTAAGCCGTGAGCCAAACGTAGACCTGCGATCAATGCTTCGTATTCGGCCTCGTTGTTTGAGGCATGGAATTCCAGTCTGAACGATTGTTCCAGGATCTCGCTTGTTGGAGATGTGAGACGGATCCCGATACCCGATCCTTGCTTGGATGAAGATCCGTCGACGTGGAGGAGCCAGGTGGAATTTGGTTCCTCGTTGGTTATTGCTCCCGTTGGAAGTTCGACCAAAAAGTCCGCGAGCACCTGTGATTTTGCGCTCGTCCTTGGTCGGTATTCGATGTCATACTCGCTCAACTCGACCGCCCACTTTGCCAATCGGCCTGATTGACTTGGGCTATGCAAAATTGTCCGTAAGGGAAAAGTCGTGAGGATAACAATCGTGTGGGATTGGAAATATGGTCGTAGTTTTCGGGCCGATGTTACGACCGCGCATGCCAATTTTTCCATCAACGGATACCTAGATTCGGCATCCAGCAAGGTTTTGCTTATGTAAAAAATAGGTTTCTGCTCCCCGCGTTCTTCCCTGATCAGGACTCCGCTTACGGCTGTTGCCGATACCGCGATGTACAAGAACAAAGGCTCTCCTTCCACGGGTTTTGCGAGGACTGGAGGAGTAGCTAAATAACGCTTCAGCTGTTGGAAGGCGTTTTCGCACTCTTCCGTCCATTCGAATTTTTTATTTCCTCGCAGGACGTCGTAGAAGGGCAGGCACTTATCTGTTGATCGTGAGATAAATCGGTTAAGTGCTGCGATTCTGCCGGTCAGTCTTTGGACTTCCCGTTTATTCTTCGGCGAAGCCATCTCGATTAGAGCGTTGATCTGTTTTGGATTTGCTTCGATACCGCGGTTGGTGACCAAGTAGCCGAGGAATTCTCCTGATGCCACGGCGAATCTGCATTTCGTCGGGTTGAGCTTCATGTTATGGGAGTTTAGTTGTGCGAAGCATTCTTCGAGATGTGACACGTGATCCCTTGCTTTGAGGGATTTGACAAGCATGTCGTCGATATAAACTTCCATCGTTTTTCCGAGTTGTTTGGAGAACATTCGGTTCACGAGTCGTTGGTAAGTTGCTCCAGCGTTTTTGAGGCCGAAGGGCATTACCTCATAGCAATAGGTTCCGCGATCGGTAATGAACGCAGTCTTCTCACGATCGTCGGGATTCATCCTAATTTGATTATAGCCTGAGAAAGCGTCCATGAAGGATAGGAGTTCGTTGCCCGCCGTTGCTTCTACCAATCGATCGATATGTGGTAGAGGGAAGCTATCCTTTGGACATGCCTTGTTTAGGTCGGTAAAATCTACGCAAACTCGCCACTTCCCGTTTTTCTTTTTGACTACTACGGGGTTGGCGAGCCAGTCGGGGTATCTTACTTCCGTTATCGACCCAACTTTAAGCAGTTTTTCGACCTCATCGTTTACTGCGGTAGCACGTTCGGGTCCCAGCTTCCGTCTTTTCTGTTTGACGGGTTTGAATGTTGGGTCGATGTTCAGCTCGTGACATGTTATGTTAATGTCGATTCCTGGCATATCTTCCGCAGCCCACGCGAAAGTATTAAGGTTCTTTTTAGACAGGTTATGAGTTCTGTCTTTAAAGGCTCGTGGAGATTGGCTCCGATCTCGACGCAGCGTTCTGGGAAGGCTTCGTCGAGACAGATCGTTACCACGGGTTCACAAGTTGGCTCGCGTTTTTCATCTAGAGCTGCGAAGATACGAGATTGCCAGAAGAATTCCGCTGAATCCTGACTTCGCGTATCTTTGCTGGAGGTCTCTTTCTCCGCTTTCTTAGGAGTAATTTCGAGGATCGGTCTCTTTCGTTTTAGTTCCGCGGCGAAACAGACCTGAGAAACTCTTGGATTTCCCCAGATTACCTCGACTCCGTTAGGGGTCGGGAACTTGAGGCAAAGATGGTAGGTTGATGGGATTGCGCGCATGGTGTTCAGCCATGGCGTCCCCATGATAACGTTGTAAGATGCGGGGCGGTCGACGACTAGAAACTCTGTGATGTTTGTCACGGTTCCGGCTTTGACAGCGAGTCTAATCGATCCGTAGGCCATGGTCGTTTCCCCCGAAAGCCCTAGCAGTGGGCTTGGGCATTTTGCGATCTCGGATTGACTGATCCCCATCTTTTCAAGAGTGTCTTTGAAGATGATATCGGCCGAGCTTCCGGTATCGATTAGTACTCTAGCGACGTCGATATCTCGAATTGTCAACTCGATAACAAGGAGATCGTTCCGAGGTTTGGCTCGATCGACCGTTTCTCCCCCCCTGAATGAGATGACATTCGCGCACGTCGAACCTCGCATGTCTGTCCTGATCGTTGAGTGGTTTTTGCGGGTTAGATTGATCCGTAAGTCCCCCTCCTTCTAGCGCCAAACTGTGGGAACCGAAATTCGCACTGTCGATTTCCGTTTAAATAAGGAAACTAAGAAAACCCTAGTTTCCCAGAGGACCCGGATATCTGTTAATTACCACACGTCAAGCAATCAGAACACGAGAATAACAACGATAAAAATAAGAAATCGAAAAGAGAGCAAAGTAGATCTTATTCCGAATCTGCGTATGAGCGTTACAACAAGGTATAAGCCTGGGCTCGAGAGCTGTCGGCGAGATTCCTAGTTCTAGCAACCCTAAGACGGCTAAACCTAATTGAGTCGCAGCTCGAAATAACAAAAACGGAAAGTTGCCTAAATCGCTCTAAATGCTAAGTTTGCTCTGAAAAAGTTCTCCCTTCTGCTCCTCGCCTAGGACTCCTTATATACTAGCTCCAAGGTCGGTTTACGCTTTTACTCTTCTGCCCTTAAGCCGTCATAGCATAAAAATGGAGATATTCCATTTTTCCCGATCTTCACAATTATCTTCAAAACTTCCGTATTTATCCGCGGAAACTTGACATTTATCCTTCCTCGCGGGCCAAGCGCGAACCATGCTGTGGTTCACGGGCTTTTGGTTAGGAAAAATCGTAGGATGGCCTCGAGTCGTGTTTTAGGTCCCTTTGGGCCGTCTTCCGACTCGACACGTTTACTACGAGTTTTCCGCGGTTTCTAATCCGCGAAGTTTGATCGATGAATTAGAATAGCGGGGAACATAGACTGAGCTTGCTACGGTCTTCGGGAGATAGCATTCGAAGGTTCGACGAGAATGCAAGGACTGGTGTCGTGTCGATGTTCGGAAAGGTTCAATCGCTACACAGCGACCGAACTTTGGCTCGAGCCCGGTCGCTATGTAGCGACCGAGCGAAATGAGTGCTCGGTCGCTACGTAGCGACCGAGCGGGACGATCGCTCGGTCGCTACGTAGCGACCGAGCTTTGGCTCGAGCTCGGTCGCTACGTAGCGACCGAGCGGGACGATCGCTCGGTCGCTACGTAGCGACCGAGCTTGGCTGAGCTCGGTCGCTACGTAGCGACCGAGCGGGACGATCGCTCGGTCGCTACGTAGCGACCGAGCGGGACGATCGCGCGGTCGCTACGTAGCGACCGAGCGGGACGAGCGCTCGGTCGCTACGTAGCGACCGAGCGGGACGGACGTTCAGTCGCTGCGTAACGACCTGTTTCGAGCTTTCGTCGGACGTCTCGATTCTTTCTTCCGCCAAGCTTTTTCGTAAGGAAGAATCTATTTCGAAAAGTACTCTTCGGAGAAACTCTTATTTTCTTCTTCGAACGTTTTGAATGTTTAAATTTGTCGTAACCGTTTTTGACCCCAACAATTTCCTCTCATTATCAGAGTACCTTGGTTTTCTGATTTCTAGTTAGAAGACTCTAAATATGAGATTTGTATGTAACACTTGCCCAAATCTTCAAGATCATAATCTATATTCCAATGTTATAAGCTAAGCATTTCTTTCTAAAAATATTAGCCAACAAGGCCACAAAGTGGCATAGAGAAAGTTTTCTTATCGAGTGGCTGCTTATTTACATCTAGATATAAGTTTATTTACCTCCAAAATTTTTTTCCTATAATTCCTGTAAACAAAGATTCATTTATTATACAAAAGTGTTTTTTTTGGTCTTGAATAAATTTAACATTCATTCATTAAGAGAAAAAACCTAATACCTTCTACGCCTAAGGGCCTGACTGGTTTAACCGCAGCGGTTGCGGTTGCGGTTGCGGGAGTTTGCGGATGCGGGTGGTTGCGGTTTCTAGCGGTTTTAAGAGATTTGTACGACTGGTTATGCGGTTAGAAATTTGTGCGTTTGCGGGATACTTACATTAACAATAATATTTACATTTTATACAATTATAAAAATATCAAAAATAATAATATTATAATAAATATAAAATTTATATTTAGAAAGTTATAGTTTAAATTTTTTAAAAATATAGAAAATATTTTTATTTTAAAGTTTTATAATATTAATTAAAATTTAATTGATATATTTTAGCATTTTTATAATTTCAGTTTAATTTTTTTATTGAATTTTTTTATTTTTGTATTTATATTGTTTTGGAAAAAAAATAATTTTTTTTTATCCTCCCGCAAACGCCCGCAACCGCAAACGCTAGCTGGAACCAGCTTTTGAATTTATGAGGTTCAGAGCGATTTGGAGCGATTTGGAGCGGTTTAGAGCGGTTTGAGCGATTGTTGCAAAACGCCAGCAACCGCTACCAACCGCAAAAGCTGCGTTTGCGGGTGGTAGCGGGAAAACCAGTCATACCCTAAGTAACCAGTAACTAATCTCTAAACTCTAGTTCCACTAAAAGGTTGTCTTAATTTTAATTAATTGGCCTCCATAAATTTTCTCAAGCCTTCTTGCTTAGTAAAGAGGCTATGGTATGGGCCTTATTAAAGGCCTTTGTAAGATATTCCCCGGGTCGGGCATGATTCTTCTACTCGGGTCGAGTTACAGCACAAGAGATCCTTTGAAGTAAGAAAAGCAAGGGTTTTTAACAAAGGGTTTAAGGCGGCTTCGTCGTGTACTCCTTACTCACCAGTTGTTTTTCTTCTTCTTCCTCAATTTGCCCATCTCGATCCATGTTAACTTCCTCACGCGATCGAATCTCTCCAATCTCGTATCGTTCATGCTCCGCTTCGTCGATTTCTACTCAGTGTAAGCTCGATTGATGTCCAGTGCCCAAACCCCTCTGTTCTCGGCAAATCAAACAAACGTATTCAATCATCGTAAACCCTTGATTTATCGTCGTGACCCAGTTTCAGAATCCTTCCCTATGTGGAGAAACATCGCCAAACACGCCATTACAAGGTCACAAACTAGATTCGGTTCCAAAGGTCGTGGCTTTCTCGCGTTTTCTCACGATCCCGTCTCGAAAGGTTCGAGCTTTCGGTTTCCTCTGCTCGGATCCATCCCGGATCCAAAATGTCACGAATTGGGTTTTTCTAATCGGGTCGGGTCTGGATTATCCAATAACGGTAGCTGCCTTAATGGGTTTCTTGCTAGAGGCTACACGAGTGTAGCGGAAGAGGTCTCG
Organism: Brassica napus; assembly: GCF_020379485.1. Lineage (NCBI taxonomy): Eukaryota > Viridiplantae > Streptophyta > Magnoliopsida > Brassicales > Brassicaceae > Brassica > Brassica napus. The sequence goes on along the minus strand of NC_063445.1, from coordinate 2,802,486 downwards.
TCAACGGATGTGGAGGAAGATCCTTCGCTTGCCGATGAGGTTGAGGAGCTCTTGAAGGAGATGAAGAAAGAGAAGAAGAGAGAGGATCACCGCTCGTGGCGGATGAGGAACCAAGAGAACGTTGGAATGGGTCGGAGCAAGTACCGGAATCTGTGGAGGAGGCAAGTTAAGATCGAGACGGAGGAATGGGAGAGAGCTGCTAATGAGTATAGGGAGCTTCTGGCGGATATGTGTGAGCAGAAGCTTGCTCCTAATTTGCCTTATGTGAAGTCCTTGTTTCTCGGTTGGTTCGAGCCGTTGCGAGATGTTATTAGTAAGGAGCAGGAGTTGTTTAGGTTAGGGAAGAGTAAAGCGGTTTATGCGCATTATATTGATCAGTTGCCTGCTGATATGGTTGCTGTTATCACAATGCATAAGTTGATGGGGCATTTGATGACCGGTGGTGATAACGGTTGTGTTAAGGTTGTTCAGGCGGCTTGTTCTGTAGGTGATGCCATTGAACAAGAGGTTGGTTAAGTTGATCTCTCTCTGGTTCCCTTACTTTTCTATGATTGATCTGCTAAATGATGTTTGTATGTCTTGTCTTCTAATAGTGTTCTATCTTTTTCTTGATTGGATAGATAAGAATATGCACATTCCTCGATAAGACCAGGAAGAAAGAAGAGGATGACAATGAGGAGAGCGGAGAAGTTGAAAATGGAAATCCAATGAAAGAACAAGATAAGTTAAGGAAAAAGGTCAATGACTTGATAAAGAAACAGAAGCTGTCAGCAGTTAGAAAGATCTTGCAGTCACATGACTATACAAAACCATGGTCTGCAGATGCTAGAGCTAAGGTGTGTGTATGCTACGATACTGCTTAGTAAAGAAAGCTTCTGTTGGCTGCTTAAGTTTTAATATTTTCTTGAACTCATATCCCAGGTTGGAAGTCATCTTATAGAGCTGTTGGTAAGAACAGCTTATATACAGTCCCCAACTAATCAGCAGGATAATGATCTGCCTGATGTCCGGCCTGCATTTAAGCATACCTTCAAGACAGTAGCGCAAGGAAGCATGTGAGGAATTTTGATCTATGGTTTTCAAGTAGTTTGTAACTTCTTGTCATAGGCTCATGTTTTGGCCTTTCTTGTACAACAGGAAATCTGGGAGAAAATATGGTGTAATCGAGTGTGACCCGTTGGTTCGCAAAGGCTTGGAGAAAACTGTAGGTGACCTATTCTCTTATGATTTGTTAGTCAGACTAAGTTTTACCCAAAATCAACAAAATAAATTGTGAAAATCTTTCAGAACTGTTATATCTAAGAGGGTTTGACTTGGGTGCCACCTGTAAATAGGAAGAATAGATGTGGAATTTAAAGATTAATGTATAACTAAGACATCTAATTTCTATTTTAGGGGAGATATGCAGTGATGCCATACATGCCAATGCTGGTTCCCCCTCTCAATTGGTCGGGGTAAGTGAGCTTTCTTTGCTGTATGCTTACCATAAGTCCATAAGTGAAGTACTTGCATTTACATTGCATTTCAGAACTCATTTCCAAAACGAATATGATAGAAACGTTAAAGCTAAAAAGGAAATTTTTGATTTGCACAGCTTGGAGAAAGTTTAACATATCTTCATAATGATCTTCGAAGAATTTTATTGTAGTAAGTTTTTTCTTAAGTATTTTCAGTTTGTGTTATTTTACAGATACGACAAAGGTGCATACTTGTTCTTAGCGTCTTATATCATGAAAACTCATGGAGCTAAGCAACAACGAGAAGCAATTAAGAGCGCTCCCAAAGGACAACTAAAACCAGTCTTTGAGGTCAGACAATACAGTTTCTTCACGTGCTTTTTAGTAGGGGGAATCAGTTACAGTTGTTAATTTCTGTTATATATCTTATGGATATTTTCTAGGCCCTGGATACGCTTGGAAGTACTAGATGGAGAGTAAATAAGCGAGTCTTAACGGTTGTAGATAGAATATGGAGCAGTGGCGGCTGTACTGCTGATCTGGTGGATCGCAGCGATGTGAGTTACTACTTTGATCTTATAAGATGGAAGCATTCTTCCTGAATTTCAAACTGCAGGTTCCTTTACCCGAAAAGCCGGACACTGAAGATGAGAGCATTCTCAAGAAATGGAAGTGGGAAATGAAATCTGCTAAAAAGGAGAACAGCGAGAGACATTCTCTGCGCTGTGACATAGAACTCAAGCTTTCTGTGAGCTTTCTCCCCCTCCCCTTGGCATCGAAGTAACGTGCCATTTTGAGAGTTTCTGTTGGTAAGTATTGAAATATTAAAAATGTGACAGGTAGCACGAAAAATGAAAGATGAGGAAGGTTTTTACTATCCCCACAATGTTGACTTCCGGGGACGTGCATATCCCATGCCCCCACACTTAAATCATCTCGGCTCTGATCTGTGTCGGGGTGTTTTGGAGTTTGCTGAGGGAAGGCCTCTGGGAAGTCCAGGATTGCGATGGCTGAAGATACACTTGGCAAACTTGTATGCTGGTGGTGTAGATAAGTTATCATATGAGGGACGTCTAGCTTTCACCGAAAGTCACTTGGACGACATATTTGATTCGGCAGACAGACCACTTGAAGGAAGCAGGTGGTGGCTGCAAGCTGAAGACCCTTTTCAGTGCTTGGCTGTGTGCATAAATCTCACTGAAGCTCTCAGAAGTCCATCCCCGGAGACAGTTCTCTCTCATATTCCTGTACATCAGGTAGAAGTTACCACATTGACATCTCCTCCTTCAGTATTGAAAGTTTCTAATGACTTTATGTTGTAGTTTATGTGTGTGCCTGAAAACGAACTTCCTTTCTTTCACTTTGGTTCTGTCCAGGATGGTTCCTGCAATGGCTTACAGCATTATGCCGCGCTTGGGAGAGACACAGTAATTCTCTTTGTTATTTTATATTCTATGGAGTTCTTATTTTCTCTGGCCGCCTGTCATCTTTGGTTTGTCTAATTTTTTTCTTTAAATGATTATCAGATAGGAGCAGAAGCTGTTAATCTAGTTGCAGGTGAGAAGCCGGCAGATGTTTATTCAGAAATAGCTACGAGGTAAGCTCTGCATCTGCTGCTTAAAGCTGACTTAATTTTAAAATGTGCACTCTAAATTTCGTATGCGTATGCGCTACAGGGTTCTTGATATCATGCGCCGAGATGCAGACAAAGATCCTGAAATTTATCCAGATGCATTGCGTGCAAGAAAATTAATAAACCAGGTCCATCTCTTAATTTTCATGAACTGTTTTGATATAGATATAGTTTAGGCGTGTGAGCAAGTAGCCTGATATTTGTGTTTTTTTTGGGCATTGTTTACTCAATCACATAACTTGATCGGCTGTTACTACTTGATGATTGTTAGGTGGATCGGAAGCTTGTAAAGCAGACGGTTATGACATCAGTCTATGGTGTCACTTACATTGGTGCGCGGGATCAAATAAAGAGAAGGTTGAAGGAGCGCAGTGCATTTAGTGATGACAAGGAAATTTTTGGGGCGGCTTGCTATGCAGCAAAGGTATAGTAGAGGCAGATGAAAGTAGTTACACTAGAAAATGTTGATTTTGAAAATTTTATTCATCTGGTCTTCAAAGAATGTGTGTTTAAAATGTTTTACATATACTTTGAATGCTATTAGGGGATAATCTTTTGGTTTTGTCATGCTTGGGTCAGGTAACATTGGCTGCTATGGATGAAATGTTTGAAGCTGCACGAGCCATCATGCATTGGTTTGGTGAATGTGCAAAGGTGTGTAGCCATTTTTTCAGCGTCTATTAGATTTACTTTTGTACTTTATGAAAACAAAAAAAAAATCTCTCTGTGAGCAGATTATTGCGTCAGAAAATGAAACAGTTCGATGGACAACACCATTGGGTCTTCCTGTTGTGCAACCTTACCTCCAAATGGGAACAAAACTCGTAAGTCTTCCCTAAAGTGAATAGAGAAGATAACACTGTGCGAGCACCATTGCTCTTGTCTGTTGAATTAAAATGTAATGGATGTCTTTTTCTTCAATGCAGGTAAAGACATCCCTCCAAACCTTATCGCTACAGCGTGAAACTGATAAGGTCTGGCCTCAGCTTTTATACCTTGGTTTTTGCTTATGAACAAAAGATACGGTACAGAAACAGAGTCTGGTGTTGGCTTATACTCAGAGAGAGTTTTGTGGGTGTATTGTTGTTTTGCAGGTAATTGTCAGGCGACAAAGGACAGCTTTTCCTCCAAATTTTATCCACTCCCTCGACGGGTCTCATATGATGATGACTGCAGTTGCCTGCAAAAGAGTAGGCGTGTGTTTTGCAGGTAAAATCTTTTTGGATCTCCATCTTCTCTCTCGAAACGTTGATTTTGTGTCAACTAACGCATTGCTTGTATAAAAAAAACTATTTCTAACAGGAGTTCATGACTCGTTTTGGACACATGCGTGCGACGTTGATAAGTTAAACAAGATATTACGGGAAAAGTTTGTTGAGCTGTATTCACAACCCATACTAGAGAATGTAAGCTTCACTAACTCTCTCCATCTTCAGTTGGTTCAGTGTAAGTCTGATCATGAATGACAGAGCTGTTTTTTGTTTTGTTTTTATCAACAGTTGCTGGAGAGCTTTGAGAAATCATTTCCTCATTTAGAGTTTCCTCCTCTGCCTGAGAGAGGAGATTTGGATTTAAAAGTGGTGTTAGAGTCGACTTATTTTTTCAACTGATAAAGGAAGTCAATGGCTTCACTAGATCCTCTGAGAGATCTTCCAAGAAACAAGATAGAGAGAGAACAAAGTATCATCCCAAGGCTTGAGCTTTGTGTGTAAAAAGGAGACAAACTTCTTGCGAGGACCAGATCTGGAGAAAAGCTCATGCGTTTGTTTACAGAGACGCAGAGAAAGATAGATAACAGAAAAAGCTTTGTTACTTTTGTTTCCACAATGTGCCGACGAAGCTTTTACTCATAAGATATGAAGAGTAGTAGCTTCTGAGGGTACCGTAACTTGGTTAGGTTCTATTTGATGCTGTGTTGTAAACCGGTCGGTACTCCTACGGTACACTGTATGGGGGTGGGTTTGTATAAGAGATGGATTAACTGAGAAACAGATTTGGAAGTTAATTTTTCAGGATATAGAAGATACAAAGTATATTTAATATCAGTGTTCTAAAAATTGGTTTAGTTTGGATGAAAAATAAAAATAGATGGATTTTTTGAATAATCTTTTGAAAAATAGGTTCAGTCAAAGAATCAGTTCAGATACTCGAATAACCAGTAATTTTGTATAAAATGTTTTATTTTTCTTTCTACATCACAAAATGTTTAATGATCAATTCTCTCGAATAACCTTTTTAAAGTTTTGTCACAAAAATAATTTTAATATAAAAAAATAATAAAATAGTATTTTTTATTTTTTTTTTAAATTTAAAACTATATTCTCAAAACTTTATCCTTTAACTCTAAACATAAATTTAGATTAGTAATCTATGATATAAATATATTTTTACTCTTTAATAAAAAAACATTTGGTCATTTTCTCATTGAAAACTATTTTTGTGCAAAACTTAAAAAAAAAAATATCTTAGAAAAATTTTCATGTTCAATTACTGTCTAACATTTTTTAAATATTATTATTATTTTTTAATTATGTTATTACAAACAATAAAAAAATATTAAATAGAATCCCACATCCGATAATAATCAGGAGTTTTCATAATTGGTAAATTAAGTCTGATAGTTATAAGACAAATTAAAGATCGAAAGACTGATTAAATATTTCCTAATTTAAAGAACTTGTTTTATTTGATCCCAGGTGTTGTTGTTGTCGTTAGAAATAAATGATTTTTCCAAAAAAAGAAGAAAGGAAGGAAGCAGCTCATCGATCAGCTAAGCGATTCTTTTGCGCGCTGGATCGAACTAACAAGTCCCCCTAGAATGGTTTCTTGATTTGTGCTCCTCTTCTTTGTGATACTGAGAGATTCAATTTGATTCAGATCTACTCATTGTTGAAAAGTGATGAAGTCCGGGAGTGCGGCGAAATTGATAGTAGAAGCGCTGCTTCAGCGGTTCCTCCCTCTCGCTAGACGCCGAATCGAGACAGCTCAAGCTCAGGTTCGTTTCCTCCCTTTCTCAATAAGCTTCCTTCCATATCTTATTGGTTGGTGGTGATATGTTTGCAGGATGGACAGTACCTTCGCCCGTCAGATCCTGCTTATGAGCAGGTCCTCGATTCATTGGCTATGATTGCGCGTCACACTCCTGTCCCTCTTTTAGAAGCTCTTCTCAAATGGAGGGAAAGGTGTGTGTACATCTCATTCTGCTAGATTCATGTTTAATTATGCGCTTCCAACTTAAAATCAATTGGCAATTAGTGGATTGTCCATAACTCTTTATATATTAGTTAATGTCACATTGAATTCCTGATGTGGGATTACTTATTCGGAATCTGGCCATGATAAGTTTCTTGGGATTCCAACTTAAAACCAATTAGTAATTAGTGGATTGACCTAATCCTTTATATATTAGTTAATGTCCCAAATTCAATGTGGGATTATCTCTAATACATTCCAATGTTCCATTTTGATCTTCTTCTTGCATTATTTTTAGCTTGAATCGTTGATCTCTGGACTATTATTAATGTTTCTATTTTTTTTTTTTGTGGATTTTTATCTGCCTTGCAGTGAATCACCTAAAGGTGCAAATAATGCATCGACTTTCCAAAGAAAGGTATTCTCTTTTGACCTTTCACAAGACAAAAATTTCTCGAGTTTTCGTAACTCTCTGTTTCTTAGTACTCTTACTTCTCTTTAAGAACGCTATTATCCATTGGTTTTTGATTATTCAGTTTATCAAATTCGGTTTTCATTTTTTTTCTTCTGATATATGGTTTGTTACGTTACTTGAATCAGCTGGCTGTTGAGTGCATCTTCTGCTCAGCTTGTATTCGCTTTGTGGAGTGTTGCCCGCAGGAAGGGCTCACCGGTTTGTTAGTTTCTCCTTTTCTGTTTATTTCTAACAAAATGTGTGTAATGCGTGTTGCTAAACGAATTTTTTTTTTTTTTTTTGCGTGAATGGCAGAGAAGCTATGGTCTGGACTTGAGAATTTTGTTTTTGATTGGCTAATTAACGCTGACAGGTAGTGGTTTCAGAATCTCGACCTGCTAAAATTTATATGATTGACACAAGAAAAGCTAATTTGGTTAAGTTCTGGGTGCTCCTCTGTTGCAGGGTTGTTAGCCAAGTAGAGTACCCATCGCTGGTCGATTTGAGGGGTCTTCTTCTTGACTTGGTTGCTCAGCTCTTGGGTGCACTATCCCGTATTAGGTATTTCATTTTGTAATGTTAGTTGTTAACGGTCCTCCAAGCATGCTAAAGTATAAATGAAAAAAAGTTGGAACCTCGACCATTCTAATCCTTTATTAATGTGATTTTTCACTAACAGATTCAGCTCTGTCACTGAACGGTTTTTCATGGAACTCAATACCCGCCGGATTGACACAAGTGTTGCAAGAAGTGAAACTCTCAGCATCATTAATGGGATGCGATACCTAAAGCTTGGGGTATGTTTCTGTTTTCTAGGAAATGCAGGTTCAGGAAGCGAACGTGACATTATGTTTATTTCCAGGTTAAGAGTGAGGGTGGGCTAAATGCGTCTGCCTCCTTTGTAGCTAAAGCAAACCCTCTTAACCGTGCTCCCCACAAGCGTAAAAGTGAGCTTCATCATGCGCTTTGCAATATGCTTTCTAACATCCTGGCGCCACTTTCCGATGGTGGCAAAAGCCAGTGGCCTCCTTCAGTTGCAGAGCCTGCGCTGACACTTTGGTATGAGGCTGTTGGACGCATCAGAGTGCAGCTAATTCATTGGATGGAGAAACAGAGCAAGCATCTTGGTGTACGTATTTGATTTTATATCAGTTTATCATGTTTTCCTTGTGAATGCAGTCCTTAATACGTACAATTGGCAAATAGGTTGGCTATCCGCTTGTGACTCTTCTTCTCTGTCTCGGAGACCCTCTTATATTTCATCATAATTTAAGCTCTCACATGGAACAATTGTACAAGCTTCTGAGAGTAAGTTTGCCTGCACTCAGAATTTAAATTAAGTAAGAATGCACGAGAGCAATTTTCATGTCCACACACCCTGATGCAGTTGTAATTACTACCAAGCCTGTTCTTGGTAGTATCTATGTCTTGGTTTCACTCATTATACTACATACTTCACATTTTGCAGGATAAGAACCATCGTTATATGGCACTTGATTGTCTTCACCGGGTGTTGAGGTTCTATTTGAGTGTCTATGCTGCTACCCAGCCACCAAATCGTATATGGGATTACTTGGATAGCGTGACATCACAACTGTTAACAGTTCTGAGAAAAGGAATGCTCACTCAGGATGTCCAACAAGATAAACTCGTGGAGTTTTGTGTGACCATAGCTGATCATAACCTTGACTTCGCCATGAATCACATGTTGCTAGAACTGTTAAAGCAAGATAGTCCAAGTGAAGCAAAGATAATTGGTATTCGTGCTTTGCTTGCCCTCGTTATGTCACCTTCAAGCCAGTATGTTGGCTTGGAAATATTCAACGGTAACCTGTTAACCTGAATTAGGTCGTTAGTTGGTCTCAATAAACTCGTATTTTCGTACACGTAACTTGTCTTAATGTTCCTTAACAGGCCACGGAATTGGCCATTACATACCAAAGGTGAAAGCAGCAATTGAGTCAATTTTGAGATCCTGCCACAGGACCTATAGTCAAGCTCTTCTAACATCATCTAGGACTACAATAGGTAAACTTTTAGCAAAAAGCTTACTGCAAATCTTGTGTGTTTGCTTTTTCTCATTTCTAGCTGGGATTCTCTGGCTAATACTTCCTCCTGAAAACATTTATTGCTAACCTTCAAAACATATGCAGATGCTATTAATAAAGAAAAGTCTCAAGGATCTCTCTTCCGATCTGTGCTGAAATGCATACCTTATCTGATAGAGGAAGTTGGACGGAGTGATAAGATCACGGAAATAATACCTCAGCATGGTATAAGTATTGATCCTGGAGTTCGAGAGGAAGCAGTGCAAGTCCTGAACCGGATTGTTAGATACCTTCCTCACCGCCGTTTTGCAGTTATGAGAGGGATGGCGAACTTCATCTTAAAGCTTCCTGATGAGTTCCCACTCCTCATTCAAACATCACTAGGACGCTTGTTGGAACTCATGCGTTTCTGGAGGGCTTGTTTAGTAGACGACAGGCAAGATTCTGAGGCTGAAGAGGAAAAGAAAACGGACAAGGGAAATGATAGGTTCAAGAAATTATCTTTTCATCAAGCAGCAGATGCAATTGAGTTTCGTGCCGCTGATATTGATGCTGTTGGCCTACATTTTCTTAGCTCAGTCGATAGCCAGATTCGGCATACTGCCCTAGAATTGTTGCGATGTGTACGTGCATTGAGAAATGATATTCGAGATCTCATGATTCAAGAGCACCCAGACCATGTTATGAAATTTGAAGCTGAACCCATATACATGATCGATGTTTTGGAAGAACATGGGGTAAGTATCTTCTGTGTATATCTCACTCTTTAAGAGGCTTTACATTTTTAGTCTTTAGGCGGGCTATGGTATATTATGTTATGGCTCTATGGAAATTTGAGATTGTATCCTCTCTTTTTTCATATAATAGGATGATATAGTTCAAAGCTGCTACTGGGATTCTGCCCGTCCATTTGATTTGAGGCGAGATTCCGATGCGATTCCTCCCGATGTGACTCTTCAATCCATAATATTTGAGAGCCCTGATAAGAACAGATGGGGTCGGTGTCTCAGCGAGCTTGTTAAATATGCTGCTGAGCTCTGCCCACGCTCTGTTCAAGAAGCCAAGTAAGTATATTTCTTAGCTGAATTATCTTCTGTGTGTTTCTACTAGTCTCTTTTTGAACTACATCATCCGTAGTGTGTTTTCTTGTCTCCTGTATGGAGTTTTTTTGATACCTTCTCTGACCGTCAACTGTCACCTAAATCATTCAAAACAGGTAAAGTCTATAAGTGCTAGAGTAAGCTTCGTGAAAACAGGCCTCAAAAAACAATGATATGTCCTAGTTTAACATGCAGATAAAATTTTACTTTGGTGTGGGAATTTTAAGAGTTTTCTCCTATGAAAGGAAAACATTAGTGACAGTATTTATGCAAAGCACTATTGCTTTTCGCATAAAACCTGTTTGTTTCATTTTATTGACATACCTCTTTTGCTATTATCAATAGACATGACGAAAACTAAGGTTCCCTTCTCATCTTAGGTCTGAAATTATGCACCGCCTCGCCTATATTACACCGATTGAGTTAGGCGGAAAGGCTAGTCAGTCACAAGATACTGATAACAAACTGGATCAATGGCTTCTGTATGCTATGTTTGTGTGTTCGTGTCCACCTGATGGAAAAGATGCGGGTAGCATTGCGTCAACCAGAGAGATGTACCACCTTATTTTCCCTTATCTAAGATTTGGGTCAGAGACTCACAACGTAAGTGTTTTTTGTCCTTGCGTTTAAAATTTGAAATGGGTTGTTTTGTCACTATTTAAAACTTACTTGTCTTGTTCGCTCTCTGTGGTTTTCGTTGAATCTTTTCTCCTAGGTAAAATTTTCAACAATGTTTTCTTTATATTTGCTCTCATGTAGCATGCTGCAACTATGGCCCTCGGGCGCTCGCATCTGGAAGCATGTGAAATCATGTTTAGCGAGCTAGCATCTTTCATGGACGACATTTCATTAGAGACGGAGACGAAGCCAAAGTGGAAGGTATGGGTATTGGAAGTTTGTAATTTGGCTGAATGAACTAAAACTAGCTAAGCAAAATGATTTCCTTAGGTTGGTTTAGTTGCTTGTGGTAATCCCTTCATCTTGAATTAGAGTTGAGGGAACGGAAGTATTCAGTATTGTCTCAGTAAGGGCTGCTACAGGTGTTAAAAAATGTATGCTTGTGAAATGAATGCAGATCCAAAAAGGAGGTCGAAGAGAGGACCTCCGTGTTCATGTTGCTAATATATATCGAACAGTGTCTGAGAATGTCTGGCCTGGAATGCTTGCTCGTAAACCAGTTTTCCGCCTCCATTATCTGAGGTTCATTGACGATTCAACAAGACACATATTGTCGGCACCTCCTGAAAGCTTTCAGGAAATGCAGCCTCTGCGCTATGCACTTGCGTCTGTTCTAAGATTCCTTGCCCCTGAATTTGTTGATTCAAAATCAGAGAAATTTGATGTTAGAAGTAGGAAACGTCTATTCGATCTGCTCCTTTCTTGGTCTGATGATACAGGAAGTACGTGGGGACAGGATGTTGTTAGTGATTATCGCCGGGAAGTTGAGCGCTATAAGACCTCGCAGCATAACCGGTCGAAAGATTCGATAGACAAGATTTCTTTTGACAAGGAACTGAATGAGCAAATTGAAGCCATCCAGTGGGCCTCGTTGAACGCAATGGCTTCCCTTCTGTATGGACCTTGTTTTGATGACAATGCAAGGAAAATGAGTGGCCGTGTGATATCTTGGATAAATAGTTTGTTCATCGAGCCTGCTCCCAGGGTCCCTTTTGGTTACTCGCCTGCTGATCCGAGAACTCCATCGTACTCCAAATACGCAGGAGAAGGTGGACGAGGGACTACAGGCCGTGATAGGCATATAGGTGGTCATCAACGTGTCGCTTTGGCCAAATTGGCTTTGAAGAATCTTCTACTAACAAACTTGGATCTCTTCCCTGCCTGCATTGATCAGGTAAAGTTCTCTCTAACTGAATGTATGGAAGCTGTGTTCATTAATTTTTGTGTGGTAAGTACTAGATAAAATGTCTGATATATCATGCAACGATGGTTTGATTGGACTCTTTTAAAACTAGATGAACTAATACAGCTGTACTTTTTCTAGTGTTACTACTCTGATGCGGCTATAGCTGATGGGTACTTCAGTGTGTTGGCTGAGGTCTACATGCGACAAGAAATACCAAAATGTGAAATCCAGAGGCTCTTGAGTCTAATTCTGTACAAGGTAGTCGATCCATCTAGACAAATTCGTGATGATGCTCTTCAAATGCTTGAGACACTTTCAATGCGTGAGTGGGCTGAAGACGGTATAGAAGGTTCAGGAGGCTATAGAGCAGCGGTTGTAGGTAATCTTCCGGATTCTTATCAACAGTTCCAGTACAAGCTCTCCTGCAAGCTCGCCAAGGATCATCCCGAGTTAAGCCAGCTCCTTTGTGAAGAAATTATGCAGCGTCAGCTTGATGCTGTTGATATAATTGCTCAGCATCAGGTCTTGACATGCATGGCTCCATGGATTGAGAATCTTAATTTCTGGAAACTCAAGGATTCGGGTTGGAGTGAAAGATTACTAAAAAGTCTGTACTATGTCACATGGCGACATGGGGATCAGTTCCCTGATGAAATCGAAAAACTTTGGAGTACTATTGCTAGTAAGCCCAGAAACATTAGCCCTGTATTGGATTTTTTGATCACAAAGGGCATTGAGGACTGTGATTCAAATGCATCTGCCGAAATAACTGGTGCGTTTGCTACATATTTCTCAGTTGCTAAACGTGTAAGTTTGTACCTCGCGCGTATATGTCCTCAGCGTACTATTGATCACCTGGTTTACCAACTTTCACAACGGATGCTGGAAGACAGTATAGAACCCATTGGTTATGGTGTAAACCGGGGTGATTCCAGTGGAAATTTTGTGCTCGAGTTCTCTCAGGGACCTGCCACAGCACCTCAAGTTGCTTCAGTTGCAGACAATCAGCCACACATGTCACCACTTCTTGTCCGAGGATCCCTTGATGGTCCCCTTAGGAATACAAGTGGAAGCCTAAGCTGGAGAACAGGAGGCGTGGGTGGGAGAAGTGCTTCTGGACCTTTAAGTCCAATGCCTCCTGAGTTGAACATTGTTCCCGTAGCTACTGGTCGTTCTGGTCAGCTCCTACCGTCACTGGTGAATTCATCAGGACCGTTAATGGGAGTTAGGAGTTCAACAGGAACTGTGAGGAGTCGCCATATGTCACGTGATAGTGGAGATTATCTCATTGATACACCAAATTCTGGGGAAGATTTGTTGCATTCTGGGATGGCAATGCACGGTGTCAATGCAAAGGAACTCCAATCAGCCTTGCAGGGACATCAACAGCACTCACTCACACATGCCGATATAGCTCTGATTCTACTTGCAGAGATCGCATATGAGAATGATGAAGACTTCAGGGAACATTTGCCGTTGCTTTTCCATGTCACTTTTGTTTCGATGGATAGTTCTGAAGACATTGTGCTAGAGCATTGCCAACATTTGCTTGTGAATTTACTGTACTCGCTTGCGGGTCGCCACTTGGAGCTATACGAGGTGGAAAACAGCGATGGAGAGAACAAACAACAGGTCGTGAGTTTAATCAAGTATGTGCAATCAAAACGAGGGAGCATGATGTGGGAGAATGAAGATCCAACGGTAGTGAGAACAGATCTTCCTAGTGCTGCTCTTTTATCTGCGCTTGTTCAAAGCATGGTCGATGCTATATTCTTTCAAGGAGATCTTCGGGAAACTTGGGGAACCGAAGCTCTCAAATGGGCTATGGAATGCACTTCAAGACATCTAGCGTGTCGGTCACACCAAATATACCGTGCGCTACGTCCAAGCGTGACAAGTGATGCATGTGTCGCACTTCTACGCTGTCTTCACCGATGTCTTAGCAATCCCATTCCTCCAGTTTTGGGTTTTATAATGGAAATCCTCCTGACGCTACAGGTCATGGTAGAGAACATGGAGCCAGAGAAAGTCATACTCTACCCACAACTCTTCTGGGGCTGTGTAGCCATGATGCACACAGACTTCATCCATGTCTACTGCCAGGTCCTCGAGCTCTTCTCACGTATTATCGACCGTCTATCGTTCCGTGACAAAACAACTGAGAACGTTCTCTTGTCGAGTATGCCCCGGGACGAGTTCAACACTAATGACTTGGGAGACTTCCAAAGAACAGAGTCTAGAGGGTACGAGATGCCACCGTCAAGTGGAACTCTGCCCAAGTTCGAAGGCGTGCAACCTCTCGTCCTTAAAGGACTGATGTCTACTGTTAGCCACGAGTTCTCCATCGAGGTCCTATCAAGGATCACAGTGCCTTCATGTGATTCTATATTCGGCGACACCGAGACGAGACTCTTAATGCACATCACAGGTCTACTCCCTTGGCTTTGCTTGCAGCTTAGCCAAGACCAAGTCATGGCTTCAGCGTTACCGCTCCAGCAGCAGTACCAAAAGGCATGTTCCGTAGCGGCTAACATCGCTACCTGGTGCCGGGCGAAGTCACTAGATGAACTGGCTACAGTTTTTGTTGCTTATTCTCGAGGCGAGATTAAACGAGTTGATAATCTCCTCGCGTGCGTCTCTCCTCTGCTGTGCAACAAATGGTTCCCTAAACACTCAGCTTTAGCTTTCGGCCACTTGTTGAGACTGCTAAAGAAAGGACCAGTGGACTACCAACGAGTCATCCTACTTATGCTCAAGGCTTTGCTCCAACACACTCCCATGGATGCTTCACAGAGTCCCCACATGTACACCATCGTCTCGCAGCTAGTTGAAAGCACTCTGTGCTGGGAAGCGTTAAGCGTTCTCGAAGCTCTTCTTCAAAGCTGTAGCCCGGTGCAAGGCGGTAGCCATCCTCAGGATTCCGGTTACTTTGAGAACGGGGCTGATCATGAGAAAACGCTTGTACCTCAGACTTCATTCAAAGCTCGAAGCGGACCTCTCCAGTACACAATGATGGCGGCAACAATGTCGCAAGCTTTTCCTCTCGGAGCGGCTGCAGGAGAATCAGGGATACCTCCGAGAGATGTGGCTTTGCAGAACACAAGGCTGATATTGGGACGAGTTCTTGATAGCTGTGCTCTGGGAAGAAGAGATTACAGAAGATTGGTGCCTTTTGTCACAACGATAGCAAACATGTAAGGTTTTTTTAATTGTATTTGTATGTTTTTCGGAAGTTTTATTAAGAAGCAAAAATGTTTTTGTTTGTGAATAGTTTGGTGTTATAGAGACTTTGAGTGTATTCCAGACATTATTACCACGAGAGTTTTATGCTACTACTTTATATGTTGGTGTTTATTTTCTAGTCATCACAAAACGTAACATATATTTATCTTTTCAAATAATATTTCATAGACAGATGAAGTTTAAAAGATGAAAATTTTAATAGTCTAGATAGGAGACAAAGCAGCCAAGATAAAAGATATATTATTTCGAGTAAATTTTAATCAACGCAAACATTTTGTTCAACCTAGCTAACACTACATAATCCGGAAAAACAAATACTCTCCTTAAACACCAACGCTTGAACTCATTGTCTTTGCTTAGTTCAACTTTAATGGTTCTAAAACCATTCGTGTTGTTGGGATTGTTAAAAAAGGACAAGAGTATAGCCAGGAGAACAAAACCTTGGTGCCAAAATAACTCACCCGCTTGAGTATAACCTCTTATATGTCTATAAGATGGTGCTAAAGTGAACTCTTACAATGTTTTTTTTTTTTGAAACTTTTTTTTTCTCAGCCATCAGCAAATGATGGTAACTCTTACAATGTTCAATACCAAAACTTCTTCAACCACCCATGATCCATCACACTTTAAATGTAGTGTGTGTTAAAGTTGAAAGGATACGGCTACTCTACCCTCGTAGTTTATTAATGAGCCAACTGGTCCACTTGGTATGTCTTAATGTCATACCTCGCCGTGACAAAGAAAAAAAAGTTTCACACCTCAAATAGAATTTCGTAATGTATAATATTTATACTGATCATTAACTGAATCATATCCGACCAAACTTTTCTCGACCAGTAGTGGGATTACTTATGAAATCTTAATTTTGACCATGATCGATGCTTATGAAACCGTTAACATATGAACTGTGGTTGTTGTTTTATTGGCTCATGTACTTCTCAAGTTCTATTTTCATTGAAGCAGTATTACAAATTACTACAAAATGTTTTTTTACTACTATAACATATTGCTACAGTTAATGTTAAAAACATATTACTACAGTTTATTTAAATAAACATAAATTATTTAAGAAAAGCACTAAACAGTATAAAGTATCGAATAATGTTCATAGAATATATATTGTATGTTTATATAAAACTATATATAAAAACTCGAGATTTAGGAGACTAGCAGGCAGACGAATCAAACTAGTTTATGGAATTAAAAAAAGAGTATAACATATTCAGAAAAAGTCTAATAAACGCAAACTATGAAAACTGTCTCTCCTACAACAGCCTAATACTCTGAAAGTACTCCCAAAAAACCATTGTTCTCATACGCCGACCATGCTTGAACTCATCGCTTCCCTTTACGTCAACCTTAATTTTCCTCAAACCATTTGTGTTGGGATTGTAAAGTATACCACTAAAGTCATGCGAATAGTACCTTGGTGCCAAAATAAACTCACCCGTGTGAGTAGAGCCATATATGCTTAACTTAGATAAAAATTTCCAAGATTCAATACTAAAACTTTTCTTCAACCATCCAGGTTCTCGGGCAGCCTGATCTATAACCCACACATTAAAGGTATCTCCGGTGGTATTAGTAGTGGTTATGGCTACTTTCCCCTCATAGTTTATCAGAGTGCAATCTTCACCTAGACGTGACATGTCTGAGGATAACCTAGTAAGAAGATCCCACTTTTCATACCTCAAATCGAATTTCATCAAGCACAAGTACTCAGCGCCTGTTTTAGCAACAAAGTAAACAACACCATCTATGCACACATAAGCGTTACAGCAATAACGGTGTGGAATGCTACATTCTATTGTTCTCCATGAAGACTGTTCATCAGCTCCCAATGTGAGTACTTGATATTCATATCGTGAATGGGGTTTATAATACCGTCAGGCGATTTTTTCGTCATGCATAATATTTTGTACTCATCATTAACTGGATCATACCCGAACAAACTTTTGGAGACGCTCATGATGTTTTTGACCTTTGGTAAATCTATGGACTTACCGGTGCTAGGGTTACATATGAGTTTCTTTTCGCCATATCCAAGCCTTATCAAGCCGTTAGCATAATGAGGAAGGCAGGGAAAGCATTCAGGATCTTCACGGGGACATTTAACACGTGACAGAAAAGTCGTTGATGACGAAGACGACGAGAAGAAGTAGCAATATTGGCGTTTGCATGGTTTCGTTCGACCAATGAAACAGACTAGGAGACGAGGCTGAGACGAACAAGACCTGGTCTCGAATGATTTGATGAAATCTCTATTGGTGATGAGATTTGCCCATGACTTGGATACTAGAAGAAACCTAGCTACCGATTTCGCAGGCAATCTCCTGATAATCTCCGTGTTGAGGGATTTCATCAGAGTTACTCTTTCTACACTTCTTCAATTTCTTCTTTTTGCTGCATGTGACCATCATGACTGTCTCCAAACCCTAAATGTCTGTCTACTCTCTTTGCTCTTTCCCAAGGAGTGGTAAAACTATAAATAGGGAGGCAAACGTTTTGAAAGAAACCCTAAACATGCCCACGGTATTGTTATATAAAAAACATTTGTTTCTAAAAATATATATTTTATATTTCAGTTGCATTTTATAATTATGATAAAATATATCTTCAAAATCGTTCCTCAATTCTTTTACTTTTTAAAATTATATTAAATAAATATATATTTAGAGAAATACAACTTTAATACATATAGACACATTTTTAATTACATGATAATCTAAAATATCTAATTTAAATAATATCATAACTTTGTGAAAATATCGCAAAAACTAAAATTAATAAACTAATTTTCAAATTTCATGAACAAAAAATGTTAGTTTTAAATAAAATTTGGATATATTAAAAAAATGCTTAATAAGAAAATTTCTATAAAAAAAGAGGAACACATTAGAAATAAACATATCTCAATTATAAAATTTCTCTGGTTAAATAAATAGGAGACTATCTGTAATGGGAAAAGCCTTTTATTAATGAAACAAAGAAAACATAAAATCCACCACTGGTTTATAAATAAACTTAGTGGACATGAGAAGGCAATGATAATGATAAGTGTCAACTACTCATAAGTGAGTTCTTAAATCCGAAACTGAAACGTAAAAGATAACTTGAGCTAAAGAAATAAGTAACCAAAACTGTGGCGGTTTCTTTAGTTTGCTCAAGCTTTGCCATTAGCTGCAGCAGCAGCTGTTGGGTTAAGCTCATCCCAAGCTTCAATCCATGTCACCATGGCATCTGCAAGCTTGTCAAAGTACGGGTCTAAGGAACTCAGCTTCTCCTTGACCATCTTTGAGAGCTCAATGTAGCACTGCTGAACAGTGGTTGCTTCCTTAGATAGCTTTGCGTTCTGGAAGAAAGGAATAATCTCCTCCTGCCAGAAGATTCCCTTGTATTCCTTCTTCAGGTTCACAAACGGGTTGCTCGCTTTGCTGTGGTAAATGTATGGCAAACCGGTCTTCACTCCCAAGCCCAAGTGGTCACAGATCACCTATTACAAAAAGATCATGTGCTTCATTAACATTCATTAAGATGGTTTGAGTTCTAGTAGTGAGTTAGTTACCTTGATGCACCAACCAGCCCACATATCGTCGTAGCGACCAATAGGCTGACCATCACCCATGAGACCAAAGTACATAGCTGGTCCAATCAAGTCACGGTCGAAAGCCAAGTTCATACCGCACATTGGGAAGAGTGTTCCCTTTGGGATGGTCATGACAGCATCCACATACCTAGTGTTCCTCTCCTTAGGCTTGACGAGTTGGGTGGGAGCATCGTAGTCAGGGATGTTGAGCCAGAGACCATGGGAAACAGCAGTGGTTACACCTTCACGTAGACTGAAAGGGTATCCACGGACGAAGTCAGCTCCTTCGCGGTAAGGATCGTACAAGGTGTTGAAGAACAAAGGAGTCGATGGACAGAGAAGGTTCTTGATGTGTTGCTCAAGTGCGTTCACTGCTTTCCCTGATGGGTCCTTAGCAACCTATAATACAATACACACACATCAATGAAAATGCATGAACGAGACAAGTGGCAAACAACTACATCTCTAGCCATTAATTCTCCACAAGACCTCAAAAAAAAAGACAAAAAAAAAACAGTGTGAGAAAGTAAAAAGTTTCAGACACAGAGATCATATCGACAGCAATGTAGTCAACTCATCAGAGATCATGTTTGGTAATACAATTGGAAACAGATGAAGATTTATCAATGGGATACACTAACAATGTTCTAAAAATATTGGTCTAGACAGCTTGGCGCAAATTTATGCGATTAAATCGGTTTAAACCGTTCTATATCGGTTAAAAACAATTTAAATCCGTTTAAAACAATATAAATTAATCTAGATATCTTAAATCAAATCCAAAAACTGGTCTAATTTCTTTCTTTTTGTATATCTAAATTTTATAATTCATTAAAATAATTTAATAATTAAATAAAAAAATAAAATATCTAATATAAATATAAAATATATAAAAATAAATCAATAATTCGTTAACCCAATTAACCAACTGGCTAGTAGCTACATTGCAATAAAACAATGAATTGCACAATCAACCTAACTAATCAGACAAGGGCCATCGACTAAACCTAAGATCCGTCAACATTAGTAAATTAATTACTTTAAGATCTACACCAAAAAAGAGTCGAAAACTTACAAAGCAATCATCATCAATGGTGAAGATATACTTCTTCTTAGACACCATGTACCCAAAGCACCTACAAGCAGAGTCCTTAAACGAGATGCAAGAGGCTTTAGGTCCGAGGATTCGGTTAATGTCGTTCCTGTTGTAGAGCTCGTAGTCGTAGCCTTCGGGAACGTGAATCTTCTTCGTTGGATCTCCGTCCTGGACGATGATCAGATGGTACGGCTGGAGAAAAGGCCTCCACATCTCGAGGAAGTCGAGGTTGCGGATGGTGGGAATGACGATGTCGAGCTCGTCTTTCAGCAGCGGCGTCGGGTTCACCGGGAGTCCGACGGTGTTCGCCGGGTCAACCATGATTAAGATGAGATCGGATCGCGTCGGTGGATTTTTAGATGTGTGTTTTGTTTTTGTTTTTATTTTGAAACTATAGATTGAATGAAACTGGTGTCTGTAATTTATACAGATCTATTCGACACGTGTTGGATTAAGACTCGTTTCGTAGTGTCCAGTCATAAAAGCGGTAGGGTTGTAAAGTTCCTGTTCCGTCTTTTGATGACCTTAAAGTTCGGTTTTGTAATAATCTTGGTAATTAAGTTTTTCTTTTGTCAACTATATTGGTATTATTATAAATTATTTATAGATAATTATTAAGCTAATATGTTATGATATCAAGAACAATTAGAAGAGAATCTGAGAAATTTTATTTCCTAGTTGACAAAAAAAGGTTAGTTATCAGTTTTCAAGGGTGAATGATATGTGTGTTTAATCCATTGTAGTTTAGTGTTAAATCACAATTTTTAGTTTTCTAAACTGAAATTAAATTTCAATATATTATTAACTTCTAAAATTAATTAAGGCTAGTACAAAATTTGGTTTCATTTTTCCGTCATTTAATTTCAGATTTGAATTGTTGTTTCAGTTTAATTTGGGTTTTAATATTTAGAAACTTATTGTTGAAAATTAAAACGGTGAAGGGCCGTGAAGCATTTAATATAATGCATTGAAAAGTTGAACTACATTTGCTACCAAATTAATTCGTATTTAGTGTATTTTGTTTAGAATTACAAACGTTTGCGCTAATCAAATGAACGTAGCTCTAAGAAGCTGAACAATAAAAAAAATTTGTTGACTTCAACGTAATGACTGTATTTAGGTTGCAAAAGAAGGTTTCAGTCTTATAACACAAGTACACAACTAAAAACAATTAAAATGAAAATGTAAACTGACAACTTGATAAATGCTCTGCTTTACTTTGCTATGTAATAGTGCATGACTGCATGTGGGGCAGTATATATGGTGGCGTGCCATCTTAAATTGTTCGACATTTTAACTTCCATTTGAGTTAAAGTTCGTATATATTCATAATGTACAAGTGTAGTGTAACAAGTACAGGGACATAAATCAAAATTGTCAACGAAAAGGTACATAATCAATAATTCTTTATTGGTTTGATTTATATTCGAATCATAAATTTCCCGTAATTTTTAATTTTTCAAACATATTCTCATTCATTCTAAACATATATAATTAAAAAACAATTTTTTGATAAAAGTTGAAGCGTAATCCTAACGACGTGTACCGTAATCCTTACGTTGTGGTCGTGGACCGCTCGTCGATGCACGTCGTGGACTCGTGTCTATGATTATTGCATAATTCACGTAACAATTATAAACGAGAGTACATGCACGTAGGTGATGCCGTGTATAATTTTTAGTTTAATATTAATTATGCATTGTTATACAATTATAAACGAGAGTACATGCACGTAGGTGAGAGACGCAACGACCGACAACGGCTGGTTACTGGCTCAGCCTCGATCCGACAATGCGCTCGCTCTTCAGATCCACCTAACGACTGTCACCAACCCTCAACAGTTAACGCTTCCTGATTCTTACTATTGGGTCGTCGACGGTAAAGATTGTCGCGGTTTCTCCTCATCTATGACTTGGAAATCTCTCAGGCCACGTTCTACCACTAAAGACTGGGCTAAATCGATATGGTACTCAGGCGCTGTTCCTCATCAGGCTTTCAATATGTGGCTTGCAAATCTCAACAGACTCCCGACTAAACTACGGCTGGCTGCTTGGGGCTTAAACATTCAGACTACATGCTGCTTGTGTAACAGGTATGAAGAGTCCAGAGACCACCTCTTTCTCACTTGCACGTACGCTACCGATCTATGGAGGCTGATCTTTGCGAGGCTCGACCGTCAACAGGCTCTCCCCATCACTTGGAGTGAGCTACTGTCTTGGACCAGAACTTCCACCTCCCAATTGCCATCAACACTGAAGAAGCTCGCCACTCAATCACTGCTCTACAACATTTGGAGACAACGCAGAGTACAACTTTTAGGAGATTAGGCTAAATTGCCACTACCTCCGCGTTTCAGAAAGTATATGGGGTTTTCGATTTTTTCTTTGTTCCACAAATAAATTTTTTGTGTAATACTATTCCTGTTTTGAAAAATATGACTTTTAAATCATTTCACATAGATTAGGAAACAATAAATAAATTTTCAGTCTAAGCATTTGTGATTAATGTTTTGCTTATTTCTACACCTATAATTGTCAGAATATTTGTTTTTCATACTTTTTTAGTAGTTGCATATCGTTTTGCACACTTCTTCTCAATTGTTCCTATTCTTTGAAAAGTGAATGTAACTTACGAGAAACCATTACACTTACGTAATATGATTCATGTAGGCAAAACTTGTTTTTTTTTTTTTTTGCAAAACAAAACTTTTAGAGCGAAACCAAAAAAGTAGTTCATCTGAAATTGTTTAGAAAGAAATGCTTAGAAAGAAAATGTATTTATTGTTTTTTAATCTATGTGAAATGCTCTAAACGTCTTATTTTCCAGAACGAATGTAGTAATTGATAACTCATGAATCAGGACGATGTAGCAGCAAAAGAAAGGTTATGGTAAAATGTGTTTGATAATGATAACGATTGTGAAGACGGTGGTGTAAACGAGAAGTAATTATAAGCAAAACGAGACTCAGTTTTGGATGGTATGGCAACACAGCCGCGCACACACACACATATACTATGTTAATGATTATTATAATATTTAGTTGAAACTGTTCGCAAATGGGATTTTATTATTATAGTGCTATATTCAAAGTTGTGAAGCTTCTTAACTCAAAGCAGAAGACCATGATCTAGAATTTCTTCTGCTGTAAGAAAGAACTCAAATACGCAGAGTTGAAAGAATGATTACAATAACGGAACTCAGACTGAAAGAATGGTCCGATTGTCAAACACGGAAGCTCCCAAATAACCGAGAATTGAATCGGGTTTATGCGTACTATTCGAGTTAGTCTGAAGGAGAAGAACCAACAAACAGTAGTGAGGGTTTCTCTAATCTTCTACTGCACACAGACGCTCTGAAAAAAAATTCAAGCAAGTATGAATATGTCAGAGAAGGGACAGTAAGCATTTCAAAAGAAGAAAGATGCCTCAAAGTGAGATTTTGGGTATAAAAGAAAGATATATCTTACTGAGGTATTCGTAAGTCAATATCATTGAGGTTCCCCAAGCGGACATGCTGAAGAATCTTGGACCAAGACCCCTATAGAATCCTTTCCACCCATCTTGTGCTATCAGATCCTTCACCACTTGTTTCGCTGAAGGTCTATTTTCTTGGTGTCCCATGACCTGAATATATATTTATTCAGGTTGATTATTGTAGTTTCGATATATATATGTTGCAATAACCGCAGTTCTCTCACTGAGAACCAGAACATCAGAGACCCGAGAGCTTGCTTACATTCATGAGAGCTAAACAAACTCATTATGAAATCACGTTTTTGATTATGAAAGGGAATAGTTAATACCTGCAGTCGCGTTTTGATTGTATCCAATGGTGTTGTGATTGAGGAGGCTGTTGCACCGGCGATGATTCCTCCCAAAGCCTGGACAAGTACTATTTTTGACTGACTAGGAGGAACAGTAGCCTCCGAGTCACTACCATAGCCTAAGAGTCTGCACAAAAGTAGCAGCTACTAGATCAGTTAAACAAATAGCTTTTTTGTAACAAATCGAAAAACCAAGTTCTCGCAGTCAAACTAAAAGAAAGAAAACTAATCATCAATACAAAGTTTCATGTCTAACCTCCAGATAACACGCTGACTTGATCCATAGCTAGCCCACCAAGCCGCACTCGAAGGAGAATAAGTCATAACAGAGAGACCAAACCCTCTGTATAACCCCCTCACGCCATACGACTTGATGATTTTTGTGGCAACATCAATACCACCAGTGTACGTAGCATGACCTGAGTATCCTTGCACCATCAACTTCTGGCTAACCTGCAGCAAAACATAAAAACATTAGCTTTGACATTCACCACAAAAGCAGTACTTGTGGTGTCCCAATACTTACAACATCAATAGGAACAAACACGGCCTGCGAGAAAAGAGACGCTGTCATCCCCGCCATGCCATTAGCAATAGCAGCTTGCGTAGGTTCACTAAACTCGAAAGGCGCAACCAACTTAAAAGCCGAGATCTTCGTGGTCTCGAGAGCAGTTAGGAATATGATCCTCGCAGGTACTGCACCTGTGATAACAGTGCCGAAACCTCGGTAGAGACCAGGAACACCGTCGTTCTTGAGAATCCCTTTAACCACAGAGAAAGCGCTTCTCTCAGCAACGTCTTTGGAAGCGACTTGAAGGCGTGTTTTGACAACGGAGACAGGGTAGAGAGCTACTGTAACGCCAGTGAAGAGTCCAGCTCCAACCACGTAAAACCTCTTCTTGTCAAGCCTAGTCAGAGAGAGCACCAAAATAATTAAATATTAGATTGAAAAAATTCAAACAACTTCTCTTGTAAGGTAACTTAATGAATAAAAACTTGTATGATTTTTCCATTAACAAGGTACATAGGTGGCAAATCGGACTTAAACGAAACAATTTTTTTTTAAATAAGTTTTAGAGTTTTTTTTTGTCAGCATCCATTTTTAAAATCAAGTGGTGGTCGAGTCTAAAGCCCTGTTCGTTTGGTTGCCGCAGGTTTCAGTGGCAGCGGCGGCGGCAGCGTCAGCGGCGACGGCAACGTCAATGAAGACAGTTGTTGTTCGTTTCGCAGACGCTGCCGCATACTATATGGCGACCGCAGGTTTTATCGGCATCAGCCGCAGGACGCGGCGTTCGGACGCGGCGTTCGGACGCGGCGTCAGACGCAGCTTCCTACGTCAACGAAACGAACAAAAGTTGACGCAGAATGTTGACGCTGCCGCTACCGCCGGTACCAGCGGCAACCAAACGAACAACCCTTAAGTCACTCAGAAGAAGAAGCGCTCGGTCCGGCCGGGTCTGATCTATATGGGAAAAAAAACACCACTGCTTCTCGCCTCGTCAGCGGCGGCTAATCAATAATCCTCTATTAAGGAATAGTTACAGACTATGGATTTCTTGAACATTGAATATTATGATTCAAATATGCTGCGAATCTGAAATGGAGCTTCTCTTTAAAGCAATGAGCCATTACATTCACCAAATGTTTCCGTCAAAATAAAATTGAGATATTATTCGTTTCTAATTCCCGAAAACAAATCCAGCAACGAAGCGATTACGAGAGAATCTGGATCGGAACAATTACACAATTTCGGATCGATTTAATGGGAAAGAGGGAAACGTACTTGTCCCAGTTGATCTCGGTTTGTACGAAAGGCGCGGCACGAGGACTTGGCGGCGTGTTCATGATGACTCTCGGATGCTGCGGCGGCGAGGGCGAAAATTAAACGATCTTATCTGCGATTCAGAAAGACATCTGCTGCATCCAGAAGACGACCACGACGGCGAAATGAGATTTCTTTAATTGGAGGCAAATTCAACAAAGTGCAGACTTTGGGATTCGTCAGGAGAAGTAATAAAACTTTCCACGCTTAGAGGAGAATTTTTGAAAACGCAGACGCGGTTTTTAACTCTCAACTTCAGCGTTTGGTCAGCTGCAAACTTTTCCACTCCTATTCAGATTCCAATCAAAGGTGTGGGCCATACGGCCCATTTACAAATGTGTCTTATGTTTTTACAGTTTTACTTCTGATGTATCAGATAACTTTTTCACATATATTAACTTAAACTTCGTACTGTAACTTTCCCACAGATACTGGTGTTAAAGACCAAATCCTATTAAAATAAAATAAAAATAGTCCGCTGTACATTAATTCTTGCTCAATGATTCAATGACGGTCAACTAATATAGAGGTAAACTTATGTGTGTTCATATCTCAAAATTAAAATATTTTTTCCTGAATTGAAAATGTTTAAAATAAACAAATGCTATACCAAATTAAAACAAAAATAATAGAGTACGACTTTTTATAGAGCTAATCTCGAGAAAATATCTTCCGAAAAAAAGCGTCTCCCCCAAAACAAAACGCCGTTCTTGACCTTTCGCCTTTACGAACCAACGAAAATTATTTATACACGTGAACATTAACTAAGCCGGGCCTCAACTGGGCCTATAGTATAATGAGCTTTTCTTGGCCCATTGAAAACGTTCTTGGATTATAAACCTCTCGTTCGTTCTTTCTCAGTCGATGTTTCTTACAGAACCATTCAGTCAGTGTAATAGAAAGACGAGACCAACATCTCCGATCATCTTTCTCTTACAAAACTCTGTTTTCGATCTTTATCTCAACACTCAATATACCAACAAAAAAAAAAACAGTTTCTGAGAAGGATCAGATCAAATCACAAGCTTGAGATGAACACAACAAGAAGAACCGTGAGTGACAGTGTCCAGAGAGAAGCCAAGTTCCCTCGTGCAGAGTTCGGTAGAAAAGGGTACGCATCTGGTGGAGGCAACATACACTCATCGCCATTAAAGTAAACTTTCCTCGGAAAAGCCCATCCTTGCTTGAAAGTAAATGTCTTTTCATCTTTCTGCAGCAACACCTCTGACTGTACATTCCCTGAAGGTCCCGCTTCCATCAAAAGATCATTATAAAACTTCGTTCCAAAGAACATTCCTGTATCATCTGCATTAAAATGTATCATAAGGTTTCAGTCTTTCAATGTTTGGCTGAATAGTTGTAGTGATCGAGCGAGAGAGAGAGAGAGAGAGGGAGACTTGCTTATGGATCCATAAGGAGCAACTGATTTGTAATCGAAGCTGAAAACTTGAGTCACGTTGTTGAGATTTGGATGCTGAACTGCTAAAGTCCATAGTGTATGATTCATCCGGTAATTGAAGTTTGTGATGGCTATCTTCACACGCCAATACTCTTTGTAGTTAGTTTTAACGTGCCAGTGAACTCTAACGGGGCACATGTGGTGTGTGCATTGTAGCAAAGGAGCGTTGTCTTTTCTCGGTGTGTTGAGACCTTTCTTTGTTAGAATCTTGGAATCAGCCCTGCAAGAATATTATTGATAATGTTTAGAAAAGGAGTATGTATTTTAAGTGATTTGTGTGTTTCTTTCTGCTCACTTGACGCAGCTCTTTTTGTTCTCGCAACCACATGCACAAGAAGGACAAGGAGTTATGGTGTCGTTGTAGAAGGAAGAGAAGGAGACGCAACAACTTGGATGCTTTCTCGCTAGAAACTGTGAGTATGTGCAGGTTACATTCCATGTCACTGCATAGGCAATAAGATTTGAGATGATGTTTAGAGATTAGTGGTGTTTTTTTATTTACCCAATATTGTAAAATAAACAATTCTTAAAAACACTAAATTTAAGTTGTTTGAGTCAGTTTAAATCAGCCTAGACCGATCTAAATCTATCTAAATTGGTCTAAATCAGTTAAATCAAGTAAATTCAAAGTGAACTATGACTAAATTTAATTATATCTTTACCATTAGTGCAAAAAAAGAAAAATCTTTACCATTAGTGTTATACTTTTTCAAATTTTAATTTATTAGTCAAACACAAAAAAAAACTTAAAATATGTTATATAAATATATATAATAAATAAAATAATTCATTAACTACATTTCTAACAAATTTTTGAATGTTGGATTTACTCTTTTAATTTTACTTACTCAAAGCTTGTGTCTTCCGCCTTTTGTCAGTAGTGAGAAAAACGGTAGACGGCACTATTTTGGCAGGACCGCAAGAGTAACCAGGCCCAGGACCAAGCAATGTGAAGTTCTTAGGAAGCTTAACAGTCTTGTTCGTAGTTCCAGCCAAACCAACGCTAACCTGAAACTGTGACACAGCAGATGATGGATCTTGACCCCAAGCTCCAACCACACCGCCTTTGCAACAGTTTGAGAACTGTTGGTTGTAAGGAACACCCGGCAAGAGATCAACGACTGTTGGGATTTTCTTACAGCAATGAGGTACATTGCCCTTGAACTTGGAACAGTCTCCTTGTTCTGTTGTCTGTGCACCAACCATTGACCAAATCACTTCTTTCTTTGCCCATGCCCAGCCTAGTGTCCAGCCTGGGTTTTGTATGTGTCGGTAGATTTGGAAATTGTTCATAGTTACAGTTGCCTGTAAATGCATGTATAGAGATGGTGAGAGTTTGTGTGAGTTTCAAACACAGTTATTCACAAGCGCGGAGAGGGTTCTTACCACATAACCATCTGCTGTCCAGGACATGATGTCCCATTTTAATGTGATGTTCCCATTAGGATCCAATGGATCATAAGCAGCTGGTGGAAAAGAAAAGATCAGAGGATCAGAGAAATAAGTTGATGTGGGTAAAAAATAAATATCTAAAACTCACATGATGTGCTAAAGATGATCATGAAGAAGAAGCAGAAGAAGAGGTTCATCTTCTGTAAAATTTAGGTTGTTGGTAGTGTTTCTTTACCCCAGTTTCTTCTTCAGGAATATGAAAATTGATGTGTTTGTAGATTTAAACAGAAGCTAATTGATTAGTCTTTTGGGTCTGAAGATTGGCAATTCCACAAATTTATACTTTCTTGTTTTCCCATAACTTTAAGCAATGTTTATGGTGAATGATAGTATAACAGCAACAGAAAGTGACGTGTTCTTGTCCGAACACAACATCTCAACTGATTTTAAAATCTTAAGATACTGAACACTAATGATTCAGAGATGAGAAGTGAGAATGTAACTTGGGGTTGAAGACAAAAAGGAAAGTGGTAATGAGTCATCTTCTGAGATAAACATATCTCCTAACTTTACCATAACTATCTTCCTAAGCAATTATTTCATTTGTCCAAATGTTACTAATTATTCAACTTCCTTCATAAATACCATTTAGACGTTTTTGAATCATCCTTAATCTTTCATTCTGTTCTTGTTTTGGTTGCATATGCATACAACCCACAGTTCTCTTTGCAAGAGTGAAGACTGATCATTGTCTCACAAATGAGAAGATCTAATGCTCTCAATTTATCTATGATCACTAGACTCTGTACTGTAAGGAGCAGAAACTTTCCAAGAAGCTGGTTATGATGAATCTACCAACTTTTCATTCAACTTTTTATTGACTTGAAGAACAACCATGTTCAGACAAGACAAGTATTAAAGTAGTCCCAGACAGAGAACCAAAAAGAGGTGAGTTTCATAAAGCTGTTAAATAAGTCAATGAGAGGGTCAATCCTAAAGCTTTACTCTATCATAGACCATATATTGGATAAAAAAGATTCAGATCCAGCAGCAAAAGGTCTAAACCAATGAATGTTTTAACTAGCAACAATAGAAACGCATTCTCCAGATGTCTAAATTAAAGAAAGTTTCTAGCTTTGAACCATTGATAGACAAATCCTTTTTGCAAGAACATAAGAAAATGGTCAAATCCAAAACAATCCTCATGAACATAACATTGATCACCACGATATGAAATAAAGTTACAATTTTTTTACACTTTCTTCAACGCTGCAGAAGCAAATCATTTGCCAGATCCAGATCCAAACAAGTAACCCAGAGAAGATCCTCCACCTGGTGCTGCATGAACCTTCGTCGATGGTCGTTCCTGTTTCTCAAAATTAACAAAAAAAAAAAAACACACATTTTTCTTGTTCAATTACGAATTCTAATTCTTACAAAACACAAAGATCTTTTTTACTATTATTATTATTACCGTGAGGAAGTTGCCACAGTTTTGTCCCTCTGTTCTGATGTAATTGTTAGGGCTTCCTCTCACACCTGCCGACATCTGTTTCTTCTCCACCTCCTCCGTCTTGGCTTTATCTCCGGTGGTAGTGGTTGGTGTTGTGGTGGGTATGTTCGGTTTGGAAACAGACTCGCCGGATCCAAAAAGGTAACCGAGAGAGCTCTCTCCAGCGCCGCTGTTAACTCCTCTAGCTTTCCCCATTTCCCGGCGAGCTAATTCCGGCGCCGATACTCGAAGATCTAGCAATGCGTAACATTAGGTTAAAAAAAAAGAGATCTTTAATATATTTGGATACTTGTGAAACACTCAAGAGTAGATTCATTTCATTAGTTTTACCTGTTTCTGGTTTTTGTTTCCTCTTACGATTAGACGGAAGTCAAGGCAGAGAGAGAAACAGAGGAACAAGGAGATACAGATACGTACATGTACATATGTATTTATAAACACGTGTAAGACATTGTGTGGTGGTGAGGAAGACATGAAGTTATGGTAGGCACGTGTGGGGTTAAGTCGTTGGTGCATCACGTAAAGCCGTTTTTTTTTTTTCCCGTCTGGTAAATTCATTCAAAGTGAAATACTCGTTTTGATACACAAGCTGGCGGCATAACAAGAAAGCCCCAGAAGCAAAAGCCCACATGAAGGCAGCATCTAAAACCCACGCAGGGGTGACTTACTAACAACTAAAACTGCAAATAAACTCATACGGCTAATAACTACACATGAGCATTAAACAAAACAATTCAACAGACTTTAGAATCAAGCACAAGCCAATGATTGGGGAAATATCGTTGCTCTCCATAGCCCAACACACGATAACATCCACCTCTTACAACCACACTGAGACTTACCGCTGCTGCTTACGCCCGCCAAACGATAACGTCCAAGAACCTGAAACTTCATAACCCGACAAGAGGGACCGTCATTCGATCAACACAACCTTCAGATACGGATGCGACGCACTCATATACGTCCGCTTAATCCTAGATAGAAGCCCAACCAAAAACCCACAACGACGAAGCCTTGCCAACTGAAATTTTCGGGATGTATTCCCGGATGAAAACCACACCGCACGGCAAGCAATCACTGCACCCATGAACTCTAAAATAAAGTCTGCTAAATCAACTGTTAAACTCCACGCATAACAATAACCAAACCTTGAACTGAACGGCCAAAATGGAGATACGACCACCACATACGCTAATTCCGTTTCGAGACCATACCACTTTAGACCAACCAAACACAACATACGACCGTACCAACACACCATAAACCAAACTGAACACACAAGATACTACAATCTAGAGCAAGAGCCACAAACATGAGAGCTTCAGAACCGTAAAACTCAAAGGCTTCGCCGGCGCCAGACTCAACCCACACGCCCTAAGCCACCGCAAAGACCACGTAAAGCCGTTTATTAACCCTTTTTTTTGTTTATGTTTAAATATTTAATTGATTTATATGAATATAAAGAGGCTTGAATCTCCAGAATAACAATGACAACCCACGTTGTCTACGTTTTAGGTAGCTTATAGAGGCAACATGTATATTTTCTTACTCTAGTCTATCCTTTAACATCTCTGTGTCCATCGCATTATTTGCATATCTTAATGGAAGTTTACAGCTAAGAAGCAGAATGTGCAAGTAGTGATTATGTATTCTACGTTGACCAACAAAACAACAACAACTAAATAGACATCTTCCGAATATTTTTATCAATGAAAATTTGAAAAGTTGTTCAGTGAGGTCTTATTGGTAAGTATACAGTGGTAAAAATCAAAAATATCAAATATGAGTTTAAGGAGATTGACTTTCATCTAGAATATATTGGAAAAGGCTTAGAGTATCTTGGCTAGGTGAAAGAGTTCCTCTCTCTAATTGGCTTGATGTTTAGAAGCTTAAAGTCTCTTAAATCTCTTCAACAGATTCTTAAACCAGTTATTGTGGGTGAACCCAAGAGAGGCTTAGGATGAACATGCAAAGCCTCTAGAGTCACTCCCCTCTTAACATTTCAACGACTTTGCTCACTGATGGACGGTCAAATGGATCTGTTTGAATACCCCATAAACCCACCAACACCATTTTCTTCACTGGTTATCTTCTCCCTCAGTCATTTTATCTCACAATGGTCTCATGGTTTCTTCCCTCTCAATACTTTTTTTGGAACGCATTTACTAAAAATGTTGGAAGTGTTGGAATGGGCTAAAGGCTCTAGAGAAAGTGACAGGCATCTACACTAAAAACATACAAAAGTAAGCCCAACGGTCTTTTGAGCTTCTTTAACTTTATTGGCCTGCTATTCCTTACATTTCTCATTATTCTTTCTTTATGTTTTTGTCTATATATATACCTTAAGGAATTAGGGAATATAAAATTTGAAGTTGATAAAGTTTATGTTGTTGTCAACTTTTCCTCAATTTCTTACTTTTATTCCATTTTAGTTTCGGATAAATAAACCCAAAAAGAGAAAAAAGTTTCCCAAAACTCTGACAAAGAAGGTAACCAGCCACAGGACTCGAAAGGGGCTGCGAGAGCCCATGACTTCAGGGACCATCACAGTGTACGATAATCATCATGATCTTGATAATGAACATCATCATCCTATACGGACAAGATTTTCTCGTTGACTTAGATCTATCTCTAAGTGACGTTGAAGCATGGCAATAGACATGTGAAATACTTGATGGAACCCTCACTTTTACATCTGAATTTCCTTGCTACACTTATAAAAAAGAAATACTAGATTTTGATCCGCCCTTGGAAAGCGCGGATTTTTTGGATTATATATTATATGATAAAAATGATAATATAAAACATTAGTTTCAATGTTTTTACGATTAAAAGTCAAAATGGTAAATATAATAATAGTAATGATTAAGATTTAGGAGTAATATTTGAATAAATAAAAGAATTGAATAAATTATTGTAAGAGAAATATATGGTAACATATTGTTAGTCTAAGTTTAAGGTAAGACTAAAAAATAATGAATTAAATAAAGAGTCCAAACAACTTTGATAGGTAGATTTTTTAAGACTCCTCCTCTTTTAATAGTATTGATACTATTTTATTAGCGTTTCAGATATTATATTTTTGTTTAACTCTATGGATAAATGAATCAAAGATGACACTTTTTTAGGAACAAATCGAATGAGTTTAAGATAAATCGAAAATAATAAGAAAATGGCATCTTGATACTAGCTAATTATGGTTTTATCATTTAAACTTACAAGTTACAATCATTATTTGAATGATGTATTTAATATCCTTTTAGTGAGTAAACGATTTTAACTTTCCAAATGGCTCAAGTTTAACAAAATAAGAATCTGAATCTTTGTATCAATTTTAATAACTACATATAAATATAAACTACAAAGTGAAAAATAAAAATAATAAAAGAAAGAGAAGAGAAGAGTTGCATCATGTTGGCTTAGATATTGCTTAGATTGCATCATTGTGTATTACTATATAGATTACTTTTTTTTTGTTACTAATGTATGGTTCCATTTCCTCACATGTTTTGGGAAAAATACTTAAGTAACTAAATGAATTAATTAACTGAAAACCAAAGGAGATTAATTAATTAATTAATTAATTAAAGAAGTTCCCAAGAACAGCAACTTGTGCGCTTTCTAATTTGCTTATAGATGCAGATAAAAAGGGAAAGCCCATATGATTGGAACAACTTGACGATTTATTCATTAACAAAAGTAACTTATTTGCTAATTAGCTTATTCATTAACAACTAGACACGCAAATAAATTCCTAACCCTTATCTTAATTGGTACTCACTCTATAGAGTTACTATTAAAAGTTGATTTTATGGAATAAAACTAGTTGTAGTTTTACATCAATTGTACACACGACGAATAACAGATGTATGTGATATATTTTATATAATTAAATACTTGTGATGTGGATTAAAACACATACGACATCCATTTTCAGCAGATCAAATCCCAGCAAACAAAATCAGATCGTAAAAGTGGAAAAGATTGTTTTAGCAAAAAAAAAAACAAAGAGAGGAAAAGATTGCTTTCACATCATTATAGAATCCCTCGTAATCTCATAGACCGAAAAATGTAGATACACATCGCTGGTTTGGTTTAAAATATTTAATCTAATCTTAGTTAGTTACGAGCAAAATATCATGATTTGTTTTTAGTACTTTCCAATAAGGCATTCTTCGTAAAAAGAGTTTGGTGCTAGTGGATTAGACATATGTTTAGGGAATACCAAAGTGGTTATATTTTTAATTGAACATTAGACCCGCTCACCAAAAAACTTCAATGCTGGCTCATATCTTAACCAACTTTTTATAGTATAAGCTTTTTGAGTATATATGAAGGAAGCATCATATTGCCATGTGCATGCATATGATGAGAACTATTATACATTAAATTTTAACCTAGTTGCCAAAGTTGCATGCATTGATTTGGTAACTTTGTTTCTTAGTTTCCTTTTTAATCCATGCACCATAACATTAATAATGTGCATAATAATAGTAATGGCTTGGTTCAACTTCCAACCAATGCACATTGATAACATCTGTAAGTAAATACTTCATTTCCAGTATTATTTCCTTTATCAAATGGACACTAGCCAAAAACAACAAATTATATTGTTATATACCATGTCAAGATTTATAACATTGAAGATAATCTGAGATCCAGCCAAGTGAAGTTATAAACTATTTAGTTAGAATAGGAAGAAATGAACTAGCATTGTCTTGAATCGTTAATTAACTAATTAGCTTATCGTCTTTTTTGTTGTTACTTGCCAACATTAGCCTTCCGTTTTGTTTGGGAACATAAAGTCCTCTTGGCGATGTTCATCACAGTATTTATACGGGTTGACCTAATTGTTGTGTAACGAAAAATATATGTATCACTACTATATAAAAGAGACTATTTTAAGAGCTCCTAAACTATGCCACATAGATACAAATATTCCTGACCAATTAAAATGACAACTCAGCATAAAGTTTAAGAAAATCAGTAAACAGTAAAAGTAAATCTGTAAATCGACCATTCTCCTCCTTATCGATTCAGTTTTTCCAGATTTAGATCATACATACCTTCTCAACTTCTTCTCATTCTCTACCAGTTAACTTTTTCACTATTTCATATTAACATTTTCCAAATCCTTTTCAATCTCTTATTTTGGCTCCCCCCCCCCTTCATTCGTATCTTCCAAGAAAATCCATAGCTCTTGGTTTTAATTTCGGTGTTATAGAATTTTTATTCCGTTCTGTGTTTTTTTTGGCTACAAAATCTATTCTAATTTGAAATTGATCTACACCAGTGAGGATCAGAGATGAGTCCGAAATGAAGGTGAACACGAAACTTAACAATGAAAGAGTGACCTTATGAACTTCAGATTAAGGTTGATGATAAGACCGGTTCAAATCTCCGATGCTTACTTTAGACCTTTGGGTGTCGCTCCGCTATGGCTTCTTCATCTGTCAGTATGTTCACCGTCTATATTCTATCGCGTATATATTTATGTATATATATAGAAATATATATGTTTAATCGACAATTTAGAAACTTTGGGAAAAAAATTCCTTTCCAATGATGTCTTATGTTTTTGACTGAATGGGTGAAAGTCAAAGCTATCAAGGAAATCCTAACCATTATGAACACGTAAGTTCCCTTTCTTTATTTCTTACAAGTTACAAATGTTGTTATGATCTGTTATAAACACTATCGGAGATAAAATTGATTTTTTTCTTTCAGTTCGCATTTTGAAGGCATTGAATAGTACTTTTGAGTTGTTGCGTTACGTGAACTTTTGGTGTCTAATTGGTTCACTCTTTTATTGTTGACTATTGACATGCAATTGTTGATGAAGACTGCTGCTTTGGGACAAAACTGTTAGAGAACGCCTTCGACGACTTTGGTAGCCCATTACTCTATTTGAGGAACAGGAAATGGAGAGAAGAGGTGGGTTGGCTCGGCTTATGGCTAGGCTTGATATTGGCGGCCAGTTGGATAAACTGATTTTTTTAATCTTCATGTGACTCAAATAGTTTTCTACTAACTTGTGCGTGCAAATATTCAGTTCTTTCAAAAGTTATTTTGTAATATAGTAATTTACTTAAGATAGATATGCTGGCCACTCCTGGTAGATACCTAGCTTATGACGATCTTGACTTTTTCCTTCCCATACGTTTGTTGACAATTTACCTATCTATATTGTGTTGCAGATAATTTATAGTAACATGTATTTGTTGCACGAGATCACTAGGAGACTTCCAGCTAAGACCAAAAAAAGCTCTTAACAAGTTCTCCTCTATTTGACATGTGGCGAAGATAAGCTATTTACAAATTATCCTCTACTTCTTCTGGTAACTATGAAACTAATTAGTTTAGAATTCAGCTTATACATTTTGAGGAAGTATGTCGGATATTTTGTATATTGTTCTTAGCTTATCACTATATAGCCCTTGCTCTGACCATTATATTTTCACATAGGAAAACTGTATTGGATGAAACTTTGATTTTTATTTATATATTTTATTATTTATGTTTAAATATTTAGTTTAGTGAGGCCTATAAACTGTATAATTGATGAACTCATCCAAACTTTACTAACAATCTCATTCAAAATTAATATCTAGAATTTTTGGATGGATTATAATTTGCATTTGATTACTTAATCCAGCTCATGCAAGTCATCAAATCAAACTTTTACATCCATTGCTAGAACAATACAAACCAGCTATTCAAGGATTTTTTTTCTGGGAGTTACATCATGAATGATCTTCATTATTGTCAGGTGTCTACTCACAGATATATGAAGACAAAAAATATAAATGGTTTGTTTATATTACGTTTGGTGTTCTATATAAATGTAAATGAGCACCTTATGACAACCACTGTACAACAGTGATTATATATATCCAGTTTCCAGTTTTAATTGATGTGATTCAGAACCTACGTTGGTCTGAGTTTATCACTTGGTTGGCATGTCTATCATATGTTGCAGGAGCCTACATTTTTTGTTTTATATATTTTAGGAACCAAACACAAGGGGCATATTTTTGCTCCGTATACACAAGCGGGTTATCGACTTCTTCAGCTCTTTGGATGTAGTGAAGCAGATCACTTCAATCACTATTGAGCATGGTACTGAAGACAAGTTCAACACATCTGATTCTTAGTGCATACGTGGTTTAGTTTATAAATTGTCTTTGAATTCCTACGACTTTGTCCTTTTTTGTTACAAGGTTCAGACTTCGTCTTCACTTTCTAAACCAATAAGTGGCTGGATCTTAAAGCCATAGCCAAAAAAGTAAAAACAAAAACATTATGTAATATTCAGTACAACTTATAACTAGATGATTGACCAACCCAAAGATTAACATAATAAAAACAGTTTTGAGTTGAACTTATTCTTAGTAATATTAAAAGAACTATTTTCCTTGATTTTTAAGCCTTCCATGATTATATAAAAATAATATAATAAACATAATTATAATGTCAAATTTATTGTTAAAATTTGCTACATATAAAACTCTCAGTAGCACAATAAAACATAATAGTTCATGTACCAATACTCTACTATGACAAACTCGAAAACAATTTATAGTACCTAAGAATGATTCCTTATAGTATCCAAACAATAAATCTCATTTAGACGTCTTATATAGAACATTGGTTGTGGCGGTAGATGCTCTAGAAAGCCAAAATTTGGTTTAAAGCCATACATGTCAACCAATCATGTTTTCTTTTTCTTTTAAAAAGCAACAACAAAAATATCTCTAAAAAATAAAAAAGGACTGTAGAAAGCTTTATTTCTAGAGCAAAAAATAATATTTTACAAAGCTACAACAAAAATAGTCACAGCAAATAAATCTACAGCTACTATTCTAAAGCAAAAAAAGTAAAAACAACAGCACTTACCAATCACTCCACAGTAAACTATTTACTTATTTTCTTTCATTATTACAGATAAACGTTTCTTTGTAACAACACTAAGAACTTGCTTCTACTTTGACACCAACAACACTGACATCATAAAAAGGATTTATGTGGAGTAACAAACTAAGCCCCATACATGAAGTCATCGCTCTACTTTCGGTCCAACGAAGATAACTTTCAAAAACACTCAAAATAAAAACAATATATTATGTTCGTGTAACCATCATGTACTATGAAAAAACATATTGTATGTTTTATAAAATCTATTTCATAAATTTTTGGTATTCGGACAACAAAATTTCGTTGCAATAAAACTTTATAACCAATTATCCGCGCGTAGCGCGGACAACGACCTAGTATAGTTAAAATTTAATCGAATCAGTAATCACTAAGTCATGCCGAAAAAGTTAGAGATAAATATTTTAAAACGGTCTCACCAAATGCATTTCTATGACAGAATTTATGACTTTGTCTACCTATTTGCACACACATATAGGACGCAAGTATCACTTTTCCCTTGTATTTAGCTATGTTTAATTCAAGTCATATCCACTATTTTTTTCCTAGTAAGTACACTTTCTATTCATTAAAGTTGATGTGTTGCATTTTTCATACGCACGTTAATACCCACATCTAAATGGATTTCGTTTTCACCAGTTTTAATTTGAATAAACCTTATACAATACTATGATATCCCAGTCTAGAGTCTAAAGATTAATCAAGAAATGACATGTGAATATTGAACAGGGTTATGTCATTTTTTGTTAAAACAAAATTCTCTAAAACATAGATTTTAGAGACGGAGAAAGAATTAAAAACAAAACTCGGACTTTCGATAACATATGAAATAAAGGGATCATACGCAGTATTATATGTGTATGTGTGTGGTTAGCTCTTTACAATATATGAAGACGTCATGAACGATTATATCCTAATTGAATTTTAGATCAAGAATCTTTTTTTTTTTTGATAAATCGATTAAAAATGTGAATATTAATCCATTTTCACCTTCACCTTAGTAACTAAATATACCATGCCTCAAAATCTATTTTTCTTATTTTATTTCTAAAGAATAAAAATATTAAGATTGATCAACAAATATTAAATTTGTGCTAAGGGATATACTTAATTACAGAAAAGTCTCACGAGTGTGAATACATGTGTAGGCAACATTACAAAGAGTATAAATGTATAGTGCATGTGAGTACACATTACATAAAGTCATAAATGATACGTGCATGTAATGTTGCTCGTCAAAATCGAAGGGGAAGAAACCTACACTTTAAAGTTTAAATCAATAGTGAAACTATATAAATTATGCCCTTTTTCAAAAAAAAAAAAAACTATACAAATTTTGGAAAGTTAGGTAAGTGAAATCCTGTGGCGATAGTGGAAATAAAATTAAAATGGATACATTGATCCTATCATAAAAGAAACCACACTATGAGGTTTGATTTTTATTTGAAATCAAGTACTCACAATTTATATATTAGTATACTATTTTCAATTAAAGTTGATTTTATTTACCTTCTATCCTCGACTGCATTTGCCAATTATTTGTTTAATAACCAATTACAACACTACCTTTGTTTTGTTTCAAATTGGGTAATGGATGTTATTTAATTGTTGTATTTTGTTGGTCATGCCATATATTGACATATGTCCTTTTATTTAATATAATTGATTCGTTAAATGGTTTAGTTTATAATTTTACATTATGTCATAGTCATAGATGATGCATGGCGTGGTTAACGTGCGATAAATGTACCGATTTGACGGCCAGCGCAAACAAACCAGCCTGG
This sequence comes from Brassica napus, assembly GCF_020379485.1. Lineage (NCBI taxonomy): Eukaryota > Viridiplantae > Streptophyta > Magnoliopsida > Brassicales > Brassicaceae > Brassica > Brassica napus. Next base: position 2,763,088 of record NC_063445.1, on the reverse strand, counting down.
AAAAGCATTATTACAAAGACAAAATAAGGTACATGTTCAACTTCTTAATTCATACTACATTTTCTCAAGTTTCTAAAACACCTCAAGAAAAACGAATAAGTATATATATATATATATTTTTTTGACTAAAACGAAAAGTATATTTCATACAAGAAAAGAAAGAAATGTCTTCCATGTGTTTAAGTAATGTATACCTAATTATTTTAATTAGAAGCTGTACGTATTTGGATATGTATTTGATATTCTGCGTTCCAAATAACCGATAAAATCACTATAAACAAGAAGAAGAATCATAAACACGCTTGACAACGACTAACGAAACTCTAGATATGTGATGATTCTTCGTTCCAAACTCTCACTAATTGCCCATGTGAAGCATATTCCTTGGTTACTTCCAAGGCCACAAGCTAGTTTCTTAGAAAATGATTATATAAACTAAATCAAATTTCAAATATAAAATAAATAAGTAAGTTAACAAACCCCACCTTATTCACAGCACATAGTTGAACAAAGGCACGTGATCCTCCCAAAAGGTGTTTAACTAGTACATCTCATGACGTATACTCTCACATCAATATATAGAATCTAAATAAAACAAAAACCAATAATTAAAGACGTTATTCTACCTCATAATACAAAGCTTAAATTCCTCAAACATTAGTATTCTTATGAACAAAGTTATTGACTTGACCAAAAAAAAAATGAACAAAGTTATTGACTTATTACACCTTTCAGAAACAAGCAATCTAGTGCAAATGTATATATTTTATTCAGAGATTTTTATACTAGTGTTTGCTTATAAAAAAGTTTTTTTTTTTCTGTTTGGTCAATAAATAAAAGTTTCGTTTAATCGGAAATACGATAGTATATTACCCGTTGTAAGTAACAAGAATAATAACATTGCCGTAAGAATTCATTATATGGTGTGCCAGTAGTTGAATGTTTGAAAATCAAGATGCTATGTTCACCAAAGTTCACATATAAAAGTTGTTACATAATATCATGATACATTGGATACACATGAATACATGCTTTGTCGCATACAGTCATACACATACATTTTCAAGTTTGAACAAAATTTATGATACACCATGAACAAGAAATACAGAATAATTATGTTGTATAAATGATAATTCAAATAAATATAATTATATGTAATTCCAAATAGTTAGGATTATAAAATAGCCCGAGAAATTAACAGCTTTAAAATAAGTATTTTCATCTTCAAGAATCAAATTATATTGTTTGGGAAGCCCGAAGAAAAGCAAAGAAAAAAAGATTATTCTTTCATAAGACCCACCAATCTCAGACCATGCAAGCTTTCTTCCAGTGCACCAATCCACCTTCTTGCTAAACAATTAGATAAAATTTTGTCTTTGACCAGTAGTTTCCTATTATCTTTTTCTTTTTCCTATAGGCTTTTCAATTTATGTATTTATTTGTTGTTGATAAAAATGTATTTATTTGTTGTTGTAACTAAAAAATATATTTATTCATTTTATTTAAAATAAAAATTCTGCTGTCTCTCTGACAAACTCCACATGCAGATGTAAAAGGGCACCAAAGACTTATGAGACCCACCCACATTATTTTGTCCACATGGATGTGTAAGGGAACCTCTTTTTCATTTACTATTTCCTTTCTCTGTTCATTAATTATTATTTATAATGTCATGTAATTGTACCATTAATTATCATTTATAATGTTAGTGACTGGACCATCTAATTTGTCTTTTAAAAATTAATAAGAGTATACACATTCACCATTGATACAAAAAAGATAAATTTAATACTATAAATTTATATATTAATTCTGTAACTGAATAATCAGATAAATCTTCAAAAATAAGTGGATTTATCCAATATCATGTGTCTTGTTAAATAAAAGAAAATAAAGAACTTAGTTTGGTCTTTTTTTTTTTTGGAGCAAAGGTCTGTGTGCTTTCATGTGCCTCACTTTCATCAGAGATGCATAGAAAATACATACCTCATTATTCCCAAGCAGATTTTTTTCAGTGCTTTGTCATAAAATTTTATTTTAAATATTAAAAAATTCAATTACATTCTCTTACAATGTATAAATCTACGGATACACACGTATACATGTACACGCATGTGTATACAAATCACACAACCGATGTTATATATGCTTCACGAGCTTTCACGAGCTTCTCCATATAATTGTAGAGAGCACTTTTGCCTTTTACAGATTCATTTCTCTCAAAACAACACAAAGGAGAAAAGAAAAAAAAGACTTTTATTTTCTCCTCCTCTTCTTTCTTCTTCAAGGAAACCATCCAAGAGAACAAACACAGAGAAACCTAATATCTTGTCTGGTCATAACTTCACAAAGTAGCTTTACCGTTGTCTAAATGCTGGGTTCTACGTTGTCCTCCTCTCTCTTCTTCTACTTTCAATGAGACACATAACAAAGGAGAATCCTGAAACTGAAGATTTTCAAGAACTGTACATGAGAAAATAAAAGAAGACTAAACCTTATACGAACCAGAGCTAAGAAGATGTCGGCAAAGCTTTTGTATAACTTGTCAGATGAGAATCCAAATCTAAATAAACAGTTTGGATGTATGAATGGGATCTTCCAGGTTTTTTACCGGCAACATTATCCTGCGAGACGTGTTGTTGTAGCCGGAGATGAACTCAGGTCTCTGCCTTCAGGTAACATTTTTCTTTCTTTAAGTCTTTGCTTGCAATGTTCTCTCAACTCAAAACCTTTTGAAAAACAGTTTCAGAGAAAAGTTACTCAACACTGTTTTTGTATTCTAGTTTCTAACTAAGATCTTACCTCTAAAGATTCAGGACCACAATGATGAAAGAAACCAAAGCTCTAGAACATGACTTTGTCTATAGATGGCCATTGTGTCTAAACTCTCTTTACTTGATATTTTGCAGGGAAAACAATTGAAAATGTTGGTGATACCAACCTTACAACGGACAACAAGGAAACGGTAAGAATCTGTAACCTTAGAGAAATGATAATTTCCCTGGAAAAAAATGGATCTAAGAAAGTGAATTTTACCTGAATTGCAGGAGAAGAGTAAGAGTAAGAAGAAGGCTGCAAAAGAGAGACAGAGGGGAGTAGTCTCCTCTGAATCATCATCTAGGCTGTCCTTTTCTTCTTCACCATGCTCCTCAAGCTTCTCGTCTGAATCTCAGTTTGAACAACCCGGTTTGATGCAAACGAGTAAACGTGAGAATCCAGTAAAAGATGGTTTAGTGATGTCGAGTGATTTAAGGGAGCTTGTGAGAAATTCCATTCATAAGGAGACCAGAGCCAGAGATGAAGAAGAATCTAAACCAGAGAGAGCTAACGTGTCTCTCCTCAAAGAATCATCACCAGCTCGGAGAGTAGTGAAGCTGAAAGACAGTCCTCGGTTCTCATACGACGAGAGGGAGACAAGAAAGACAGTGGCCAAGTTCAAGGAGACGCCGAGGCTGTCATTAGACAGTAGATCGAATTCCTTTAAGAGTGCAAGATCTAGCTCTTCACCAGAGCCGCAAGAGCTTGTAACGGGCCATCACAGAAGAACAACTTCGAGCGTGGTTGCCAAGTTAATGGGTCTTGAAGTCATTCAAGACGAGTCTGTCACTGATCAGGTCAGAGAGAACCGTTTCTGCGACTCTCCAAGGCCAACTCTACAAAGATCAAGAAGCTCTGATCCGATCAAGAAGATGATGCCTGCTAAGTTTCCTATGAAAGCAGCTGAGGCTGCAACTACGCTGACGGTTTACGGTGAGATACAGAAGCGGCTTTCGCAGCTTGAATTCAAAAAGTCTGAGAAAGATCTCACAGCTCTGAAGCAAATACTCGAAGCAATGGAGACGACGCAGAAGTTGATGAGCAAAGATGATGACAACAATGGCTTGAGTTCAACCAATTTTATGCAGCCAGTTCCATCTGCAACCTTAAGATCTTCGTCTATAGTGGTTATGAACGCAGCTACTGCTTCAGTTTCCAAAGAGACAGGCAATTATGGTTCAGCCTCTTCCTCGCCACGAAGTGTTACTTTACCAAATGTCAAGGTTTCAAACCTGAGGCAAAGCCAGAAAGTCTCTCAAAGGAAGCAAAGCGCCATGGATGTGACTCCAAGGCCGGGAGTTTACAAGGTCCAGACAGATTCACCAACAAAAAAAACTGGTCCTAGACCGTTGGCCAAGTCAGGAAAGAGCCAGAAGCCTAGTGTCAGCCCAAGAACACAGCCGAAGAAGCTGGGGTTCGAGAAGCAGTCTAGACCAACGTCTCCAAAACCAGAACAGAACAAGATCCAAAGACAACAACTTAGTAGGCAACAGAAGGAATCAGCCTCCCCAAGAAGAATTCGGAGCATGCAGCAATCGGAAGACCGTTTAAGTGATGAAAGCAGTGACTTGAGAAGTCTAAGATCTGACAGCAACGTAAGCTCAGCTTCTAACCTTGACAGTGAGGTTACAAGCAGATATAGATACGAAAGGAGCAGCGACTTCACGGAGCAGCAGCACACACCTAAACAAAGGGTATAGACTTTACTCCCCTAACGCAAATTCACTTCTCAAGTTATTCACTAATACATGTTTCATCTGTTTTATCAATGCAGAGTCCAGAATTGGGAATGAGGTCATTGCCAAAACCTCTGAAAGTTACGGTAGAGCAGCCAAGCCCCGTTTCAGTTCTTGATGTAGCCTTTGACGAAGATGAGTCACCATCCCCTGTGAGGAAGATATCCGTTGTCTTTAAAGGTGAGTTACTGAGAAGCTAAAACTGCAGCTTCATTGATTTGTTTATAGTTCTCACCTTTACTGTTTCTATTGCCACAGACGATGATCATCTACGTTCTGAAGAGTCCCAGTGGATGAACAAGCACAAAGCCTTACGTAGATCGATCGTGTGGCCTGAGAGTAACGGGAGTCTAGATCAGTCAGATGCTGAACTTAATGAGGGTATCATGGAAGAAGGTGGGAAACTAAACAACAATGGTGACCACCACAAGTACATCTCAGAGATACTGTTAGCATCCGGTCTTCTAAGAGATATCGACTACAGCATGCTAAGCATTCAGCTGCACCAAGCACACCTACCAATCAATCCTAGCCTTTTCTTTGTCCTGGAACAGAGCAAGACCAGTAATGTGACTCAACATGACAAAAAGCACAGAGGCATAGGATTCGGACAACAACAGACGGCGAACCTGATAGAGCGAAGCAGGAGGAAGCTTGTATTTGACACCATAAACGAGATCTTAGCTCGCAAATTCGCAGCAGAAGGGTGTACAAAGCAACCATACATAACATCATCAATCAGCCAGCTAAGGAGGACAAACAAGAGTTCAAAAGGGAATGAACTTCTGGAAACTGTGTGTTCAGAGATTGATAGATTACAAGATAACTCAAATTGCATCTTGGATGAGGACGACGAAGACCTCATTTGGGAGGACTTGCAAGGTCAAGGCATGAACTGGAAGGAGATTGAAGGAGAGACGCCAGGGTTGGTGTTAGACATTGAGAGGCTAATCTTCAAGGACTTGATCAGTGAAGTTGTGACAAGCGAGGTTGCTGCTTCTCCAGGAATGCTCAGTGGGAAACCCAGACAGCTTTTCAATTGCTAATATGCCTAATTACTTAGAACTGTAAATGAAGGATCTAAATAATCCATTTTACAGAGTAGAAAATATTTGATTTCTTGGTTCTGTGAACCCTTGTATAATCCTTTCTTGTATTCTCTTCTTAACTGTTTATGTAAAAAGACTCAACTCAAGATAAAGCTCAATGATGTGAAGACCAAACACCACACTTCTTCCAACAATTCTGAATTAAGTTTGAACTATCAACTCTGCCACACCTAAAGGAACATCAGTTCTCACTTAAAATAGGATATATATATCCTTTTGAAAAAGAATGTTTCAACAGCAAATGATGCTAAGGACCATACACCAGTTTGAGTCAGTAAGAATCTCTTTTCCTTAACGAGTCACGTATTCAATTGCAAACTATCACTAAACTCAAGAGGCAACAATGATATTCCGTCTACAGATTCTAAAATGACAAAATACCTATTTTACATTTGTGTCAATGGTTACTGGCTCTTCTTCGAGTTCTACATTTTTCTCCCTCTTGTCTCCATCCTCTAGAAACCAACCCTTTTCCTCTAAGCTCTCCTTTCTCGTCCAACGCACAGGGGCCGCCTTTCGAGTCCCAATCTTGAAACGTAGCAACGCGCGTTGAGTTCTCCCATCGTCATTTCTCTCTCCTCCCTCGGTTTCACCTAATCTGCTCTTGTCTTTGATTATACCAGATGGAGCAAACGCCTCAAGGGGCGGCATGTGATGGCTCTTGTTGGTTTGTTTTTCAGGAACGTGGCCAGCGCTAACTTCTTCATTTGTAAGCAGTGACGGGCGAAACACACGTGGCACGTTCTTTTCTCCAACCCAAACTGGTGCAGCAAGGAACGGGTTACACTCCGGTTGTTCCTCTGATGGTTTCTCAACTTCCTTTTGATCCATCGATTTCTGAACTTTTAGCCTATCAACCTCAACAGACTGCTGCAATCTCGGCAAAGACGATCCGTTTTCATTACTCTGCACCTCTCCTTGTATTTTTTCAACACTAGTATCTTCCTCCAACTCGTTAGACACTTTGGTTTGGGGAAAAGCAGGAAGCCAAACCGGAATATGCTCATCTGGCAGCTCAGCTCCAACCTCAGCAAAGCTAGGAGCTGGTCTTTTCCCTCTGTTAAAAGGGAACCGAGGAAGAGAGTAAACAAAAGGCACCTCCTCCGCTTCCGCTGTATAACGTATAATATCCTTAACCACACCGGACTCAGCAAGACAACGCTCAACATCAGGAGCACCGCTGAAACCCAAACCAGACCCCAAATCCTCCAGCGCTTGAACAATATCCAGCGCATTACCTTCTACTCTCCCAGCCATATTAGCATAGAACTGCGTCGTCTTCCCAACGCTCTGAATGTACTGAATCACCACCTCTGTTAGCGTCTCGAGAGCTGTCTCGTGAAAAGAACTGAACCTCGCACCTTCGCGTGCATGCGACTCCTGATAAGAGGTGATCTCGACCCCCTCGCATATCTGCGCCACGGCCATCCTAGCGAGTGCGTAGGCGAAATCATTGCCGCGAAAAAGATTCCCTTTCCCACTTCCTCCACCCTCCCCGCCTCCTCCATTGGTCATATTCAACCTTTCTTATAGCTTTGCACTTAGTAACATGTAGAACCATCCTCTTGAGTCAAAGTTGTTTAACTCATTCCCCCACAAACACACGACTTCTCCTCTCGGTACCTTAAACGATAAAAAGAGAGAAAATTTCAGCAAAGATTTCAAATTGAATACGAACCCGTCTACCCAATACATTAATTAGGATAAAAATCGATTCTTTCCCAACCAGAACCAATCAAAACCCTAGAAACTCAGCGAGTAGAATTCACGAAAAGGGCGCCGATTAAAAGCGAATTCGATAAATAGGATTTAAATACTTACCGGAGAAGAAGCCTTCCCCGCCGTTAAACCTCCGGAGCAGCAGAATCAACACGGAAGAAGGAGCAGAGAGACTCGGAACAAAACCTTAGCGAATTAGAGAAATTGGGGGAGATCTGTGGATTATGGAGATACCAAGAAACTCAATTGAAGAGGGGAAGGCGCCAAATTGTAGAGCTACGAATGCGATTAAACCCAGCTTAAACCTCACGATCCAGAGAGAGAGAGAGAGATGTATTGGGAGTGTGAGAGAGTTTCGTCCTAGCTTTTTATAAGCGGAAGCAGATGAATAAAGGAAAGAGGGAGTGATAAAGTCACGGCCGAGCACGTAAAGATCCCGTCACAAATCTCCAGTATCTTGACACGTGTTCTTTTAATTTTTCCTTAACATTCTTTTGGTCTAGTTATATTAAACCAGATCCAATGTAAATGAAACCAACCAAAATAAGAAGAATGGGCCCACGTTAAAGATCTAAATTGAAAATACAGAAGCCTGAGTAAGGCCCATTTTAAATATCCAAGGCCCAAAATCGATACTCGTAGAAGGGAGGTTAGTTTCGGAATTTTAGTCAGTTTGCTTAAACCCTTGTCGAATTAGAAACACTAGTTTTGTCTCCCTTCTTCTTCCTTGTCTGCTACTGTAGAATTTTAGAGGCGAAGATGGATGGAGAAGGAGAAGATGCATCGAAAGTAATTCACGTGAAGTTCGTGACGAAGCTTTACCCTCCGTTCAAAGCTCCGGTTAGCTCCGTCGTCATCCCTTCAAATGTCACTCGTCTCGGTCTCTCTTCCATCGTCAACTCTCTCCTCACTCTCGGTAGACTTCTCTCTCTCTCTCTCTATGCACCTTGTTGATTACTTGTGGTTCGTTGGTCTTGTCTTTTAAACTTTGTTTAATCAAATCCAAATTTGGTTTGTGGTATGAACAGAGAAACCTGAGGCATTTGACTTCTTGATCGATGGGGAGCTTATTCGAATGTCACTCGAACAGTTTCTTCTCGCCAAGGGAATCTCAGCGGTAATGTATTTTTAATTCCTAATCACGTAGCCACTAAACACAGCGAGTTGGTGTTTGATAATCTTTCGTACTTGATTTAAACGTGGGTTGTTCTTGCAGGAACGAACTCTTGAAATCGAGTACATAAGGGCTGTTGCACCACGCAAGGAAGAGAAACCTTCATTGCATGATGATTGGGTCAGTGCCGTTGATGGTTCTTCTCCCAGGTAACTTCTTTTGCTATGTGTCTAATGCAATTACTATGTGATGTAGAAGGGTCCTACATGTTTTACTATTTTTTTCCTCTCTCTTTTATATCAATAATTTAGTTTATAATGCCATATCGCTGTTGTTGGGATTATTATTCACCTGCTGCTTATTGTTTTTGCTTAAAATTAAATAAATTAGGGTCATTCAGTGATTGTTATGAATTTAATGGATATTAATTTGTTATTGTCTGTAAACATTATGTAAGTGGCTGTCTTGACCTCTGTTCTTGTCATTTTGTAGGTTCATTTTGACTGGATGCTATGATGGTTTAGGAAGGTATGCATCTGCTTATGTCTTTTCATATTGCTGTCAACATTTGCAAGAATCTTATATTTTTAAAAAATTTCCTCTGATAAGGATATGGAGCTCTCCTGGATCGTGTACACACATTTTAGAAGGCCACACTGGGGCAATCTCCTCTGTTGCTTTTGTTAACTTCCAAGGTATGAGCACAGCGTGAGAAATCTATGCTACGAGTTAACCTTATTCGCTCATATAATATCACTTCCTTGCATTTAATAGTTTATCTTATTATTTGTCCCATCCAGGTGGAGAAAGTGTTACTGTAGCAACCGCCTCTAAAGATCGGACATTGAGATTGTTTAAGGTATAACATGGATGATAAATATATAACCAAATGTAAATGTTCCGGTTAACTGAAGTCGTCTCTTCTTTTTGTATAAATAAAGGTTGATACAGCTGAATCTGGTGACTCTACTACAAGAGTCAGGGCTTACAAGATACTGCGTGGGCACAAGGCGTCAGTGCAAAGTGTTGTAGCGGAGAAACACGGGAACATGGTTTGCTCTTTCTCCCTTGCGCTTAACTTGTGTTTTCTTGATAGTGAAAGTACTTTGTATTTTTATCATACTCACCTGCTGTATAATGTAATTTAGGTTTGCTCAAGTTCATGGGATTGCACGATCAATTTATGGAACACAGATGAGTCTGAGTCAGAGTTGTCAGTATCAGGGAAGAAAAGAAAAGGGAATAATCAGGCCGAGGAGGCTCAATTAGAGGTACCCTCAATACAAGTCTGGATGATATGCATTAGGCATGCGGTTATTACCCGAACCGAACCAATCCGAAAAGTTCGGTTTTCGGTTCTTTTGGTTCGGTAATCGGTTAGTTTGGTTTGTAAAAAAAATTCCAAACAGTACCAATTTTACCGAAATTCCGAATTGAACTAACCTAAATCCAAAATTAAATAACCAAAATTAATCAAAACTAACCGCAAAACCAAAAACTTGGGTAAAATTTTGTGAAACCAAACTAACCCAAAAACCAAACCAAATTTCTTTTCGGTTCACTTTGGTGAGATTTCGATCGATCTGAACTAACCGAATAAACCAAGAGGAAGAAACTGTTGTGTGTTTCTCTCAGTTGAAGTATCTAATTACAGTTTTGGATATTGAAATTTTGTTACAGGGAGAGGCGGTGACTACATTTGTTGGACACACACAGTGCGTCTCATCAGTTGTTTGGCCAGAGGAAGATGTAATTTATTCCTGTTCATGGGACCATTCTGTAAGAAGATGGGATGTTCCGACAGGGAAAGATACTTTGAACTTGGTATGCCTTCTCACACTCCTTTTCTTTGTTGCTTTTTAAATTGTTTTCATTGAAGCTTAGAGACAGTTTGTATTATGTCAAAATGTAGTACTGTGGAAAAGCTCTCAACACGGTTGATGTTGGTGGTGAAGGTTCTGCACTTGTAGCTGCTGGTGGTTCAGATCCGATTCTTAGAGTATGGGATCCTCGTAAGCCTGGTGAGAGAGATCTATATCATACACATAGTCAAAATATAATATAACAAGTTAATTACACGGTTGATTTAACTCTCTGCATACAATCTGTAGGAACATCTGCTCCCGTGTTTCAGTTCTCTTCACACGCATCATGGATATCAGCCTGTAAATGGCACGAAAGCTCTTGGTTTCACTTGCTCTCAGCTTCCTATGATGGCAAAATCATGCTCTGGGATCTCAGAACCGCTGTAATACTTACAAACACGCATACTCCTTTCCGTAATAACCTGCTGTTTACCTGCTTTGAAACTAATATTCTTCGTTGATTTTGCAGTGGCCTTTGTCAATTATCGACACACACAAGGATAAGGTAAAATAACATACAGTCTCGTCTTCTACTCTTCTTTTTGGTTCTTATGTTGCTGAGACGGTGCAAATTTTGTTTTAAAAAAACTCTGTTTTGTAAGGTTTTATGTGCGGACTGGTGGAAAGGAGACAGCGTAGTGAGCGGAGGAGCTGACTCTAACCTTCGGATTTCTTCCGGAATCTCAATTTCTTAAAAAAAGGTTTAAAACCTGAAAACTTTGTAATGTGGTATTCAGAAACACCAAGAATCTCTGTTCCAGTCCTAGTTCGATCCTGGAATGAGATTGTTGTAAGTTATGCTATAGAAGCTTGGTAAAGGTTTTTATATTCTTCTTCATTTTTCAAAATGTTGGATCTTAAATTTATTTTTGGTGAGAATTAATGTTGTTTTTAAATTGTTTATGAGCACCGATTATTAAATAAAAATTGTATTTGCTTGCTTTGTCTGCCATACGGAAGACTATGCATACTTGCATCACCTAACAAATATTAGATAACACAACAGCTTAGCTATATACTTCTGCTGTTCTTCTCCAATGGAAGTAAATATTGTTTTATTGTGTCTTTTTTGTCTTGGATAATATTGTTTTATTGTGTTAGTCTTAAGACCATCTCCAATGCTACACTATAATTTTCTCTATATTTCACTCTAAAATAGAGTAACTCTATTATAGAGTTGGATTTGCTCCAATGGTTCACTCTATAATAGAGTTACTCTATAATAGAGTGAAATATAGAGTATTTTTGTTTTTTCACTCTATATTTGGAGTAAAAAAACAAGAATACTCTATATTTCACTCTATTATAGAGTAACTCTATTATAGAGTGAACCATTGGAGCAAATTCAACTTTATAATAGAGTTACTCTATTTTAGTGTAAATTATAGAGGAAAAAATAGAGTCCCTTTGGAGATGCTCTAAGTTGTTCAAGTTCGGAAGTTAGAATGCCATCAGTACATTGACAATAACATTTCCCTAATGCCCTTTATATATGGTTATTTCCAGAATCTCCATTTATCTATCTTCTTGCTCTTCTCTGTCACTTCACTTTCAGGGTTAAAACTTTTATAAGCTCTTCAAACTTTTATCATTATGTGGAGATTCTGTCTGACTCTTCCATAGTTTTAGGAGCTTTTGTCTGAAAGTTAAAGTGACAGGTGTGCTTAGAGCAGCAGATGGTGACTTGAGTTTGTTGGAAAGTGTTTCTGTGGCTACAAACATTACCTATTTTGGTGACTGGCCAATGATCAGAGGTCAGAACATTGACCCAAGCAAATATGTACTCATTTAAGAAAAATATATAACTATTGTTTAGAATAAGTAAACTTGAACATGTGAAATGAAATTTATGTAATATTATGGCTAGTTGCTATAAAAATTGCTTAGACCATAATTTTTTTTTCTTGGACAATTTATTGCATAAAAAACCTTTTTATTTCATTTAGACGTCTCCGAAAAAGTTAAATACAAACTAACCATTTCTAATACAATTTGCAACTATTTCAAGCAGGTAGTTATAATCAACATAATGGACTACTGATCTTATTGAAAGTTGTATAAAACATTCAATGGTGTAAATTTCAAAGATAGAAAATAAATTAATTATTCTTATTCATTATTTTAGCCACTATTTAAAGCCATTAAAGACACAACCTTTTTCCAAAAAAGACACTAAAATAAATGAATTTTCCAACTAAAGGTTAATCTTTTTTTAAACTAAACTAAAAATTAATCTTGCCATCATAAGTTTTATCAAACTGCCAATTAGATGGAGCAACATTATTAAACTTTAAACGTTTCCTATCACTTGTAGCAACCAAAAACGACAAACTCTGTCCGGTTAACACCGTATTCGTATCCCAAACCTGTCCCCAATTCCTCGTCATCTGAATCCAACCAGTCTTCGAACCTTTCACCTTAACCTCAACCACAACACCCACACGTCCAACGTTGAAAACAGTAACCATCAAGAAATAAGGATTTCCAGCTAACTGAAACTTGACACCACTCTTTTTCGGACACATGACTCTCCTGTACTTCACCGGAACGATCCCTGCTTTGTACTTAGCGATCTTGAGAAAGATCGGTAGCGAAAGATCGAAATGTTTCCGTGGCGGATTGCACCAACTACCATCTCTGTAGTTCGGTGGGCACCAGTTAGTAGCTGTAACGCGTATAGGTCTCGCTCCTTTGATGCATGACTGTGGAGCGTTGACGCATATGATCTCATAGCATGCACCGCACGTGGTTCCGTTGTTGAACAAAGCTGTGCTTAGAGCCGCTGTCGCTAAGCCGTAGGATTGCTCGAAGAGACTGCCGTACCCACACGCTCCTTCTGGTTACGTTGGTTGATACATAAACAAACCAATGACCCAATGAAATACCATATGTTATATTAATAATAAAATAACTGCATGCACACACACAAATCATGAATGATTGTATCTCCAACTATATTCTATTTTTACTCAAAAATAGAATTTTGAACAAAATCTCTTGCAATCCTACTTCATCTCCATTTCATAATGTGGTAAAAAATGAAATTACTAAAAAAAAATGAAATAATTATTTTATTTTTACTCTATATTATTCTTATCAGTTCCATTATGGAACTATTCTTTTAAATGCAAAAAATGAAATGATACATTGTATATGCTCTTAAGTTGCTTGATTTATAAAACATACCCCTTCAACAAATTCAGTTTTTCTTCTTCTAAACCATATATTTTAATTTTGAATTACTCACTAGCATTTCTAACAAGTGAAAAGAAACTGAAGTAAAGAAATTTCGATAAATAAAAAAGACATACGCATAGTTTCTTCACCCTTCCTGCCCCCGTAAAAAGTGGCATGAGCATCGACCCATCCGTTTTCGGCATTAGTGGCAGCACTGGTGCTCATGAGTTGGTGACACACGATGGTCAATAACACTATAACCACCGTAAAACTACGAGCCATTTATGTAGGCCGACGTAACTAGTATAATAGAGGAGACGATCAAACAGAGAAGATATTAGATATGTGAAAATGTCAAAGTAAAAAGAAGTGTTTTAGAGCATCTCCAATGTATATCTCTATATTTTTCTCTACACTAGACATCTTTATTCTAGAATTAAAATTAATTCAATGTATGTCTTTATAATAAAATTTCTCTATTTTAGAGAAAATATGGAAGAAAGTAACTTTTTATCTCTAAATCTAAAGGTGAAAATAACATATATTTATATTTTCCTCTATAAATAGAAGAACTCTATTATAAATGCATACATTGGAGCAAATCCAACTCTATAATAGAGTTTTTCTATTTTGAAATAAAATATAGAGATACAAATAGAGGTGAGTTAGAAATGGTCTAATGTAAAGATGATAACGTAGAAACCATTTAATTATATCTAGCTCGTTTAAGAAAAAATATGTATTCTTTTAGAAAATCTCAAAAGTATATAATATATAAAAATAGAATGTTCTAAATTTAGATTTTGTACACGTGGACATGCAAAGATCTACTTAATATTACTGCTGATTACTTCTAATTAAGGAGTACTTTTTCACAAACCAATTTCCTAGTTTCTTATTTTTGCTTTCCTTGAACAATTTGGCTTGCAAAACCTCAACTTTTTTTTCCATCCCCTAAACATTATTTGCCAAGTGATTTTAACACATGTTATTTTTACAATCACTTTCGCTAGATAAATATAACATAACATACTAAAATTGATTACATGACTTATAACTAAATGTGACATGGACACATTTAATGATTATTTATATTTATGGTAAACTCTTTAGAATATAGTATTAATTATAGATCATCATTAAAGTAAATCTATTCAAATATGACATTAAATAACATAATAATAAATCTATTCATCATTGGAAATATTATTTATTTCTATTTTTACAATTATACAATTTTATTACAAGAAAAGGATTTTCATTTTTTTGTTACAATTTTTTTAAAGAATTTTTTTAAACGCAATATTATTAGATTCTCTTATATATCTATAAATTTTAGAAATATTGTTTGGTTATACTCTTTAAAAAATTTACAACTTTTATATTAATTTTTTTATTAATTTTATCCAACTTGATTTAATATATTTTATCCAATAGAAATAGATAAAAATTCTATCTAAGATTATAATTTGAAATATATACATATCTATTTTTAAATATAATTTTTTAAAAAATATTTATTTTATCATAATTTTATGTTTACTTAAATCAAAATATTAAAAAGAACATAATAAAATATAAAATAATAAGAAAATTTTGTTATCTATTAATATAATTTAAACTTGTTTTTTTATCACTGCACATGGTGCACTAAACACCTAGTTTGGACGTTAAATTAAAAGTAAAGGTGTAAATAACTGTTTTTCCTCAAATCTGAGACATTCCCTAAAACAGGTAATCAAAATCAGCCTATAATGGACTAATCTTATCATAGCCACTATAAAACATAACGCTGGATTGCATAGCCAGTTTTTTTTTTGATGAAATGTGAAATTTATTGATAAGAGTAAAATAATAGGCATTTACAAAAGAATATGGAAACTATATGAGTAGGCTATACAAATAAGCAATACTTTATGAAAAAACCTATGTCCTGTCAAATACTTCAAGCCAATGTTGAAGCAGTCCAGCAAACCGGTGAACCGGCCCATAACGAAGAGAGCTGATCCTGTTCCGTATGGCTTTATCAACGATCCGGATAGCTTGGTCCACCGTACGAAAGCCTCTCTGGTGTCTGCGCTCATTACTCTCCTTCCACATACAGTAAACACAAGTCTGGAACACCATTTTCAGTAGGATCTTATCCATAAGCTGAAGATTATTGTTAGTAACAAACTGCAGAGTAAGCGACCAGTCTGGATTGATCCTTCTGCCACACAAACTGCCTGCTAGTCTATCCCAAACAGAGTATGTGTAAGGGCAAGCAAAGAAGACGTGATCCCTTGTCTCATCCCACTCACCACACATCACACACCCTTGCTGAATGCCCCACGTCCGCATACGGTCTCCTGTAGAAAGTCTTTTCTTAACAGCCAGCCAGACAATGAAGGAGTATCTAGGGACTCCTTGAGTGAACCAGACACATTTACTCCAAGGTACAGTGGCCTTTCTCACACGTATCTGATCCCATGTTCGAACCGATGAGAACTGCGCTTTATAAGTGTCCTCTGCATGTTTCCAAATAACCTTATCCCTCCCCTGATCTTCCTGCGGCACCTGAATATTCTGGATACTCTCATATAAAGCATGAAAGTGACGACTACGCTGGCCTCGAATGTTCCAGCGAGATTGAGCAACTGCATCAATAACTCGAGCATTCCGAGCTACTCCAAGGTAACAAGTACCTACAGCGCCAATAATATCAATAAGCCTGCCCATCTGCAGCCAATCATCAAACCAGCCAGTTTAATCACACTGATCTTTTGTTATATGCTATGAGTTTTAAACAGTATATCTTTCTTATATATATATATTATATTATGAAATGTATCAGGGCAAAAAGAAGTAGCAAGTCCATACCATTATAAAACTCGTAAATTACACATATTACATGTAGGATCTCTATTGGCAAATCATCATCTTTCACATAAAGCCTAATTCAGGAAAGTAAATGGAACTAATTATCTTTCAAATATTACATGGCAAATCTCATAAATATTTTATTTTTAGTTTCTGTCAAAAGATAGCATTCAAAGAAATTTTTTAAAATAGTTTTTATTAATAAATAAAAACACTAAATTATCATATATTCCAAATTTCAATCCTGACCCATAGATAATAGACCCAAAATTCTAATCACTTAACATTAAGCTAAATTGTATACATATCTTTTACATTTTTAACGAATGCTATTTTGCAAAAAAAAAATTTAGTCAACTATTCATATAATCAAACCAAGTTTTGATCGGAAGATGAAATATTTAGGATAGCAACTCTATCCGACTATGTTGGTTTGTTAAAAAACAGTTCATATATAAACCAATATAAAGTTTAAATATACTAGGAGAAAAACTAAACACATAATCTTATATTATTATTAAATAAATAAAACACATAATCTTATATATCTTAATCGGGATTCGTTCGACTTTGATTTGAGTCTATTCAAATTTCAGATTTTTAGGCTTATAAATTTAAACCTTATTCTTAACATTGCGGGTTTGGTTTGGATATCCATTTAAATTATGTAAGCAATCGAAAATTTAAAATATATCTTAAATTCTAAAAATCCAAAACTTAAATAATATAAAAATTTATATTTAAATAATGCAAAAATAAATATTTAAAACTAAAATAAAAGAAAATTGGATTTATTTGGAAATTATGACAGAAAACATGTTTTTAAATATTTCCGGTGTTTTGAGTATTTTAGGGTATCCGAAATATTTGGTTCGAGTCGGGTTTGAATCTACTTCTTCCTATATTAAATTGTATATCTAATCACATAATTGTAAAAACAAAATTTGACCAAAGCAAGACATAGACAATGTATTACTTTGTTTAAGTTTTTAACTTTTTAAAATAAACTAAAACAAATGAAAGATATGTCAATGCTTATTTAAATAAAATTATATAAAAACTTAAAATATATAACTATAGATAGAAATTATAATTTATAATAAACTAAGTTTTGTAAAAAAAGATAATCCCGCGTTTTAAAAATGCGGATCAAAATTTAGTAATTTATTAAATCAGGAAAAATTACAGTGCGAAGATGTCTTCTTACTTTCCCCGCCAATTGCATCTCTCTCTCTCTCCTAATTCTTTTTTTATACAATCTAGGGCTCAAAATCTCTGTTACAGAAAAAAAAAAAAAAAAAACTCAAAATCTCTCTTATGACTGATAAAACTTCCTTCAAATCCCCTCAAAATCCACCGTTCATACTCGCAACTTCCTCCAAATCTGATATCTACAAACCCTAATCTTCGAATCCACCTCGATCCGAAGATGAGCAATCCCACCAGCAGCTCCGGATTGGGTTCAACTTCGAGTTTGACTCAGTTCGGGATCGGTTTGGCTAATACGGCGCAGTCGGATGTTGCTTCTCACTTGCCGCTACCTTCCCTCCCCATATTCTGCGGCGCGGCTCAACCTGGCGAGCTCAAGCTCTTCGATGAGGTTGCCGAAGGTAGTGGCTACAGGTCGTTGAATCGCGCTGAGATTCTCTCGCAATCTAGGAGAATCGCGAAGATGCTTGAAGAAACTGACGTTTCTTACCTGTAAGTGAATCTATCTCGTCTTCATTCCTTCAGACTCGAAAATCGGAAACTAGTTAGAGCGATTCCTCGATTGGATTGGTGAAATCATGTGCGATTTGGCTGGGAATATTAGATATGAAAGTAATGATTCGTTGCTGATATTGTAAGTAGACTGTCTTGTGTGTTCGCATCTGGATTTAGAAGGTATTAGATCAGATAATTTATGAAAAGTAATTGTGACTGCAATGAATCATCTTGTTGTTTCGTTGGCCCTTGTTGCTTTGATGAATTGGATAAGTTTGCATCTACAGGTTTTGGCAATTTTTCTAGTGAAGCGAGCAGTAACATTTGGTTATGTGCGGGTTAAATTCACGGCTAAACTTGATTTAAGTATCTTTCCCTCAAATGTGGTAGAGTAGTTGTGTGGAGAAAATGTGCTTATTTTAGGTTTGTGGAGAATTCTGCCAAGGTAAAGTTCTTTTCATGATTGTAGTAGAGCTCACCAACGTATTTCTCTGTGATTTAATTTTGCAGGGATCTTAGGAACGAGGCTAGGGAGCTCAACTGTAATTCTGAGGAGCCTTTTCAGTTATATGACCAAGTTTTACGATGCAATCCTGGAGCATTTGAGTATGCTATCCCTGGTAAATGAAATCTTCTCATTTTTTCCCTTTTTTGTCTGAACTGTAGGGTGTTACAGATTTTGAGAAAAAATATTGAAAATGTTTTGGGAAAGATACCTTTAGTGCTTGATGCTAGCAGTATCTTCCTTCCTTTTCCACCCCATTCAGCTGGTAGTGAACCTCTATGCTAGGCTTAACTTGTACTGAGCTTTAATAGTTGTTTGGTTGCTCTGGGAAAACTTGTTATTGCGCCAGTGTTTGATAGAATTAATATGTTTGTGTTTATTATTTGCTCTAACTTTCAAGTTTATCAGGTCCGACCTGTGATCCAGTCTGTACCAGTGAAGAGCCTCAACAGAGAACTTCCGAGCCAAGTGTTCCTGTCAAGATTCAACGACAGGCAGATCATCATTTACCTAGGAGTATCCAGCCTGAACCTGTGAAAAGGGTATTACGATCAAAACATGTTGAAAATCATAGTTGGCATCCTGAACCTTTGATAAACCAGTCACCACGAGATGATATTGCAACTCATGACTCTCGACCTGAAACGATCACCATGAATGTAAGATCGTCATCACAATCTTCCTCTATAGTGGGTTTCTTCTGTGCCGTGGACATAACTGAATTAACTTGCAGGATTCTGCTTCCAAAAAGTCAACGGGCAAGAAGAAACGTAAAGATGGCGCTGGCCCTGGTGCGTCTTCAGTTCAGCCAGATTCATCTGTGCTTCAAGGTCTGTTTTGTCCCTTTTTCCTTGTTTTCTTTGCAGTTACCCCTACCAACTAAATAATAATAGTTTTCTAATGCTTGTTTAGAGTCCATCGTAAATAGCTTTTGTGAGATGCTGGAGGACTTCTGTGGCAAAGCTGAAGTCCCTGGTGATGATAGGAATGAAGCAGAGTGGTCGTCAGTGCCTGTTGATGAAATTCGTGTTCTTGTAACTGAATTGATGACTATAAGGTCAAAAATGCTTTTGCATGTGGTACCTGTTGATATTCTATCGAGGTTATTGCACACTCTGGATCATCAGATACATAGGGCCGAAGGCTTGTCCATTAATAGTGAGCATGTGAGTAATTTTCTGTTCGGATCTCTCTATATGCGCCTCTCTTGCTTTACATGGGATCGATTTCATGTTGCGCTCGACGCATGGACTATTTTATCGAACAATTTAGCTTTCAATCAAAGGTGTTCTTTCTGTGTTTGAAGTATATTTTCTTGGACTTGCAAGAATGCATTAATGTCTAGCTCTTTTTCTCTGTTAAGTTATCACGTTTAGTTTTATGAAAGTGGCAAATATGTATTTTTCTTTTTAGCTAACATTTCCTGGTGCAAAAACATTTCAGTCAGATTCAGATTCATTGGAGTTGGTTCTTGGTGCCCTTGAGTCGATCCATGTATCGCTTGCAGTGATGGCCAACAGTGATATGCCAAAGCAGCTCTACAAGGAAGAGGTGATTGCTTCTTAAGTGTTTTTTTTCGCGGGAATCTGTTTATCTTTATGCTTCTCTGGACACTGCTACGTTTCACCATTTTAAGTGACTCAATTTCTATTTCTGTATTCTTTTCAATCAGGTGATTGAGAGAATTCTGGAGTTTTCTAGGCATCAAATGATGGCTGTTATGTCTGCTTATGATCCATCATACCGCAGCGCAAGTAAACCCGCAGATAATGTTGCATTTGAAGGTTGTTTTCCGAATTACTTTGGAAGTTGGATTTTCTGTGCTTATTCTGTTCGAATGCATGGCATGTCATTCACAATATCTGAAACTTTAGTATCATCCTGGTTTGTTAGCATAAAGATTGTCCATTGCGACTGCACAGGTTATTCTAATTACACAATCTTGACATAGAAGTATATGCCACATGCTTTTCTAGGGGATGATGATGATGATCTTGATCCTGACATGGGCTCAGCCAGTAAAAGGCGGCGCACAGGAAAAAGTGGCAAAGTGAAGAAGTCGGCAGTGAACAGGTTTACTGATTAATACCCCACCATTTTTTGTATATTAGTTGCACGCATGTTCACATCTGATATCTTTGTTTCGTAGGATCACTGGAACAGTGAATACCGCACTACAGAAACTTTGCACTATTCTTGGCTTACTCAAGGAGCTGTTGTTGGTAGAAAGGTTGTCTGACAGTTGCATTTTACAACTGTTGAAGACAAGTGTGACAACATTTATGGTGGAAAATATCCAACTTCTGCAGCTTAAAGCAATTAGCTTAATCGGTGGTGTAAGACTTTCCACGTACTCCACATCTTTGCTGTGTATTTTGTTTTAAAAGATCGGCGTCTTCACGTCAGGAATGGTCTTTGAATGTTGTTAAATGTCAACTTTATTGCAGATATATAATTCATATCCTCAACACCGAACATATGTGATAGATGAGTTATCTCAATTGCTCTGGAAGCTACCTTCCTCAAAACGAGTGTTGAGAGCCTACCATCTACCTGATGAAGAACAAAAGCAGATTCAAATGGTCACTGCTTTGCTCATTCAGTTGGTTCACAACAGCACAAGCCTTCCTGAAACCCTGAGACAGGCTTCCAGTGCAAACGCCATACTGGAGAATCCAGTTGATGTCGGCTACCTAACTAAATGTCATGAGGCGGCTACAGAAACATGTTGCCTTTTCTGGACTCGTGTCCTTGGACGACTTGCCAGTTTAAAGGCTCAGGATGCTTCTGAGATAAAAGTGATGACTGAGAACATTGTTAATGATCTACTGACTGCATTGAATCTTCCTGAATATCCATCAGTTTCTCTTATTCTTGAGGTAAATGTATTGTGTTACTTTGTTTGCTTTAGTTAGTCGGTGCATATTTCCACTCTGACAGGTAAACTCTTGCAGGTTCTCTGTGTCATACTGCTGCACAATGCAGGGTTGAAATCAAAAGATGTCTCTGCCCGGTCAATGGCCATTGACTTACTAGGTATAATTGCTACCAGGTTGAAACAAGATGCTGTCCTCTGCAGTGAAGACAGATTTTGGACATTACTAGAATCAGAAAGTGAAGGTAGAGTTGACCAAGTTGGCACAAAAGATTGCGCTCTTTGTTTAGGTAAAAGGGCTGGGAACTTATTGATCTGTCAAATTTGTCCAAGGCGGTTTCATGCTGGCTGTTTGGGTTTAAAGGAAGTAGACATCCCAAGTCGAAATTGGCACTGTCCGTTTTGCGTATACAAGAGGCAACTTCTTGTACTGCAGTCTTACTGTAAGACGGACACCAAGAGTGGTAAGGTTGAGTCAGAAGAAGATCCAAATATGATTACACAGACAGAAGTTGTGCAACAGATGCTCCTGAATTATCTTCAGGATGCTGGATCTGCTGATGATGCGCATACTTTCATTTGCTGGTTTGTTCCTGACTCCTTTCACACTAATTTTGTAATATATGTGGGTTTTATATGGAAGGAACTTTGTGCAGGTTTCATCTGTGCCTTTCGTATAAAGATGTTCCAAAATCTCAGGAAAAATTCAAATATTACATTGCTAGATTGAAAGCAAAGTCAATAATCCGTAACTCTGGAGCAACTACGTCGTTCTTGACAAGAGATGCTATAAAGAAGATTACTTTAGCTCTTGGACGAAATAGTTCCTTTTCCAGAGGATTTGATAAGATTCTACACATGCTCCTGGTTAGTGAAAGGTTTTATACGCATTTTACCTTTATTCGAGTTTCCCTCGTTTTCTAACTGTGTGTTTTTTTCAGGCTAGTTTAAGAGAGAACTCTCCCATTATTAGGGCTAAAGCTATGCGAGCAGTAAGTGAGCAAAGTGTTATTACACATAATCATTACTGTTTGTGGGTAAAATCAGAATACAGATATGCTATTCTAGCGATGATAATACATTCTGGTATTGATCATAACAGGTTAGTACAATTGTTGAAGCTGATCCAGAGGTACTGTGCGATAAGCGTGTTCAGTTGGCTGTTGAAGGAAGGTTTTGTGATTCTGCTATATCTGTTAGAGAAGCAGCACTTGAACTTGTTGGTAGGCATATTGCCTCACATCCTGATGTTGGTTCAAAGGTAAATTTACCTTTCCCCATATCATTATTGACATTATCACATTCCCTACTCATGCTGTTTCTTCGCTGACCCAAGTAATTTATTTTTGCAGTATTTTGAGAAGGTCGCCGAGAGGATTAAAGATACTGGAGTGAGTGTTCGAAAACGAGCCATAAAGATCATACGTGACATGTGTACTTCAAATCCCAACTTCTCTGAATTTACAAGTGCATGTGCCGAGATATTATCTCGAATCAGTGATGATGAATCTAGCATCCAGGTAATCCTTGTACTTCAATTTGCATTGCTCTTTGATCTGTCTTGTGCTTATTATTTAGTGTGATATTATACTTAAATACACGGTCTATATTCGATGTTTTGTCACTCGCAGGATCTTGTATGCAAAACTTTCTATGAATTTTGGTTTGAGGAACCTCCAGGGCATCATACTCAATTTACCAGTGATGCTAGCTCCATTCCAGTGGAAGTGGAAAAGAAAACTAAGCAAATGGTTGGGTTGTTAAGGACGACTCCAAATCACCAGCTTCTTGTAACAATTATTAAGCGTGCCCTGGCCCTTGATTTTTTCCCTCAAGCAACCAAAGCTGCTGGTATCAACCCAGTTGCCCTTGCATCAGTACGCAGGCGCTGTGAGCTGATGTGCAAGTGCTTACTGGAAAAAATATTGCAGGTCAACATTAATGTTTTATGTCTGTGCATTGATTGGCTGGTCGAATACCAATATATACCATCCTTTGTTCTGCCAGGTAGAAGAAATGAGCCGTGAAGGAGAGGTTCAAGTGCTTCCTTATGTACTTCTTTTGCATGCTTTCTGTCTGGTGGATCCTGGGCTGTGTACACCGTCTTCAGACCCTACTAAGTTTGTTATCACCCTACAACCATATCTGAAGAGTCAGGTTATATATATAGCTAATCTGCTCAAGATTCTCTTAAGTTTTGTAAAGGAAAGATTCTGTTAGGAGCTATGCTTTATTTTTTTTTGAAAAATTGTGGTACTAATCCTGAGAAGAAATCATCTGAATGAGAGGTGTGTTCGCAATAGTATCTCAAACTTTTCACTGTTGCTAACCTCCATTCATCTTGTATTTGTTGCAGGTTGATAGTAGAATAGGAGCACAGTTACTAGAGAGTATTATATTCATAATCGATTCTGTCCTGCCCTTGATCCGCAAGCTGCCTATTAGTGTCACTGAAGACCTGGAGCAAGATCTAAAGCATATGATTGTTCGGCATTCATTTCTAACTGTTGTCCATGCTTGCGTTAGGTACCATATATATTACTCATTTAACATCATTCATTGCTCTATACAGCGTCTTAGCTTTCACATACGTTCATTTTTATTTGGATGATCACATGTCTTGATGGAAGATGCAGTCAAAAACATCACTCATTTTTTTATGAAACTGCCTTCTATTTGATTAGTGCAACTCTTCAAATTCTCAGGTGTCTCTGTTCTGTGAGTAAATTGATGGGAAAAGGTGTTAGCGTGGTCGAGCATCTTCTTCAGTTCTTTTTTAAGCGGTTGGAGTCCCAGGGGGCTGATAACAACCAGGTGGCTTTTCTTTGAAAAGATCATGCATCAGAAATTTTGTTATTGCTTATCGTTAATTAGATACAAAACTGACTGTCATTTTCCTCGTACTTATAAGATCATTATTCTCTACTGACACTGGTCTCCGTTGTGGTTTTACTGCTTACTGATAGTAATATTTAGATTTCACATATATTTCACTTGAGAGTGAGTGTTGAACGAGTTCAGATATCTGTTATTCTTTACAAGATGCATCTAGCGACAGATTATCCTTAAGCTAAATATTTTTTACAATTTCTTGTCTATTTCAGATTGCTGGGCGGTCCCTTTTTTGTCTTGGGTTGCTTATTCGCCATGGTAACTCTCTTATTAGCACCTCCGGTAGTAGGAGTTTCAATCTCTCTGGCTGTCTCAATTTATTCAAACGACACCTCCGCATGGAAGATTTTGCTTTGAAAGTCAGGTCCCTGCAGGTATAGTACATACAGTGCTAGTCTGTTGCACATTCTCAGTATTTTATTTTGCTAGAATAATGGTGACCTGAAACTTCCTGCAGGCTTTAGGTTTCATTCTGATTGCACGGCCTGAATACATGTTGGAAGAAGACATTGGAAAAATAATCGAGAATACATTATCAGATGAAGCAAACGGACGTATGAAGGTAAACGTGGCCCATATATTTGCGTTTGTCTACATGTTTTGTTCTACGCTTGCATATGGTTACATCTTTTTTTGATGCTCATGATCCAGATGCAAGGATTACAGAACATGTATGATTACCTTATCGATGCGGAAAAACAATTGGGATCAGATAAATCTGTTGATATCACGGTTAACCCAGTTGAGCAAGGTGGACATACTGTACCCGTGGCCGCTGGTGCAGGTGACACCAACATTTGCGGAGGTATTGTGCAGTTGTATTGGGATAAGATATTAGGTAGATGCTTGGACTGTGATGATCAAATTCGCCAGATTGCTCTCAAGGTTTGCCTTTTTTACATTAGGTAATATTTGCTTGTCTCTCTTAGCTATTGTGTTAAGTAATGAGATATATATGTCCCGCAGATAGTGGAAGTCGTGCTACGTCAAGGTCTTGTTCATCCTATTACATGTGTTCCTTATTTGATTGCCCTCGAGACAGATCCGCTCGAGGCCAACCAAAAGCTGGCCCATCATTTACTAATGAATATGCATGAGAAGTAATCCTCTGACTAGATATTAGCATTTTTTACATTTTTCGTTCATCAAGTGTTGGCGCACTAACACCTCTAGACATTTCCATCAGGTATCCGGCTTTTTTCGAAAGCCGTCTCGGTGACGGACTTCAAATGTCGTTTATCTTCATGCAATCCATCAGCCAGGTCTATTCAGAATCAAATCAAAATCCTCAGCAGAAGTGTTCGGGGAAGAATGATCATACTAGTAGCTCTCTCACACAAGCTAGACTTGGAGTCTCTAGGATCTACAAGCTTATCCGTGGCAACAGGATTTCTCGAAACAAATTTATGACTTCTATCGTTCGCAAGTTTGATAATCCAACCTGGAGCGGCTCGGTTATATCCTTCCTGATGTAAGTATACGCTGCTATGAAAAACTTCACCGTCTCTGTGGTAAATAAACACTAAAATTGTCTGTCTCTCTATACAGGTATTGCACTGAAACCCTTGCTTTACTTCCATTCACAACACCTGATGAGCCGCTCTATCTCGTGTATTCCATAAACCGAGTTATACAAGTCAGGGCTGGTGCAATCGAGTCAAATTTGAAGGCTCTGTTACATAAAGATTCCGCAAAGACTCAGCATGGAAATGGAACGTACCAACAAGATTCGACTCCTGCAAATATTCACATGATGGATTTGAACACAAGAATTCAAGAAGAACATACGCATTGGAATTCCTATGGCCATTCGACTCCAATTGATCTTAATGGAGTAGTGTACCAAGATCCCAGGGATCAGTTTATTTCATATCAAACCCATTATGGCGAAGCAAATGTGCACAAGATGACCTCATCTGATCCTCCTGAATTATCCACCGATGATTTGCAGAAAATTAAGGTAGCCTTCATATCTCTTTCGCTATTGATGCTTAGAGTGCTAAAATTCGGGTTCTTTTTGTTTGAATTTTACATATGGCGTTTTGTGTTCTAATGAAAGTCTTTCTTTTGGTACACTTTCAGGTTGATTGCTTATCAGCAATAGCTTTACAACTACTTTTGAAGCTCAAGAGATACTTAAAAGTCACGTACAGCTTAAATGATGAACGGTGCCAAGTACAAATTCTGTCTCTCCTCTCCTCCTTTTTAGATATAACTCTCTTTTTCTCCTTCAACTTGTTCACCTAAAACGTGATTAAAAAAATATATCTCAGGCCTATTCTCCAACGGAACCCTTGAAGCCAGGAGATCCTCTGTCCAGACAAAACGTTGCCTTTGACCTCAGCGATACGCGCACTGACTTACCTTCAACCTATCAAGACTTGGTTCTGAGATATCAGGTCAAAACCCTACTAAGATTTCACCGTTATATTTTTATTCATGTCTCTAAAATCTAAATCCATAAATAACCATATCCGTTAATAAACTCTTTGCAGGAGTTTAAGAACGCGATGAGAGAAGATACACTTGACTACACCATTTACTCATCAAACGTCAAGAGAAAACGCCCAACGCCAAGAAAAAGCTCAAGATCTGCAAAAAAAGCAGTGGCCTACAATGATGATGATGATGACGAGGATGATGATGACAGAGGTTGGAATGGAGGAGGAGGAAGGGGTATGACTGCTCGGAGACTAAATTACAGCACCAGAAATAGCAACAGAAGGTAAAAGTCAGATGGCACTTTTGCTCATGTCATACATTATTACTGTGTACATAAAGCAGCAAACAAAAAGAAAATTCAAAACCGCTGTTTTTTTTAGGATATCTTAACCAATGTACAGTATGGTTTAGGAAGACCACGAACGAATTGGAACCGTTATATGTAACCTTTTGTTAGAATGAAAAGAAGAAAAAAAATCTAAGTAGAGAAGAAGACCAGAATTGGGGAGTAATGGATGTTTTGATCTTTGGTTGGTATTCATTCACTTGTTGCTATTGTTTTGTTCACACACACTGGTCTTTTTTTATTCCTCACAATTTTTAGGATGCCCACCCCATATATTGTTTTTATAAAATTTATTTGTTTGTTATTGTTTGAGAACTGTATTGAGATACTACTACGAATTGAGGTGTTGCAATCTGTTGGTGGTGAAGAGTATATATAACATGGTTTTTTGTGAGAAAAGGTTAAAACGTAGACCATGTTTGTAACTAATCGACCTGCAACCATTTTTCATCATTTTGCGACTTTATTGCAACAATCAATCTGAGCTTGCACAAATTAAAAGGGTTAATCGCTTAGTGATCTGAATTAACGACTTGTAGTTAATTAATAACCACTCGCACATAAACTGTGACTTGTGATAGCAGTTGCAAGGTCCCAGTGACTGTCAATTGAACAGGGTCGAGATAGTTTATAAGAAAAAGCATTTACAACCATGAGTTACACTGATGTATTACACTGTAATTAATGTAGCTAGTAAGGATTGGTGAATGTTTATATAAGCGTACACAAAAGAATATTTTTGGAGACTTTATTTTTAAAAACATACATATTGTGACAGTTCTAAAGAAAGAACCAAAACCAACGCAAGTGTAACCAAAAACTAGAGAAATTGATAATTGAAATCGCTCAGGTAAGAGCCAGTTTCACTGCAAGAAGATGAACTGCAGCATCTGATCTTCTTGTGTTGCGGTATGTGAAACTTGGGATCTCTTGGCGCAGTTGGATGTTTGTTCGACCTGTTTAATGGTAAAATAAGGAAAACATCAATAAGCAAAACTCTGTGTCAGCTTATTGCAGACAAGAACTATCTCTTTCTGTGATGTATATATGCAAGAAGGGAATTTGAAGAGAACAGAAGTCTCTTTTACCTTCTTGGAATGAATGGTCGATCAAAGTATGGCATTGGTTGCGCCTTTGGGACCAATTCTTTCCTCAGCCTTCTTATCTCTTCTTCCTCCGCCAGCTGAAAAAAAGAAAAAGGATTATCGAAATCAACTCAAGCAAGACACTCCTCTTATATTGGATACGGCCCCCAATAAAATTTTACCTTCTGTTCTCTCTCTCTTTCCATTTTGTATTGCTCGATGAAACTCATCTTCACTGCAACCTAGAACAGCATATTCACACTTTAACATGGAGAAGTTTATTGAAATGATGCAAACAACTCAAGGATGATAAGCAAATATGCCGACAATGGAATGGCATTATCAACATTTACGGTATCTTGAAAAAGTGAGGGAACAACTCTCTATGGTGTTGACTTCAAACTTTACAAAATGTAGATTTAATCAATGCATTAGGTTTACCTGCTGATCAAATTCTGCGCGTTCTACTGCCCGAACATCTGAGTGGAGCGTCAAGTCAACTGGTATTGTAATATCTTTCACATGAGGCTTAACCAGACACTGCAACAGCAAACAACAACATTAGAATGCTGCTTCATCAAGATATCACCTGCTTTCACTTCGCACTTAAGCTCGCCTATCTCTTCATCAAGACATTGTACAATCATATTCAACTACACAATTTTAAATTTGAATTCTCTGGGAGGTAAGATCCATAAAAAGACAGTTATAGTTTGGCCTCTAAAACACTGCAAAATACCATGTTACTGGTTCTCACTAGAGCTTGCAAGATCTTACCTCAGGTTCATCAGTTGTCCATGGAAGACCTTGAGCAATGGGGATTCTCATCTTTTCTTCCACCATTGTTATCTCTTGGAGCTTCTTGGCAAACTCTTCCTCTTTCACCTTACCTCTTTGCTGCAGATAAACAAAACAGTCAAAGACTCAGTTTCTACCATAAATCCAGAAACTTGCAATATTTATAAATCTAAGAAGCTCATACCTCAGTTCTAAGTTTGAAAGGCTTCAATGAAGTAACCTTAACCTGCTTCTTCTTCGATTTTCTGCTTCCCATTGTAGTCGACGAGTCCAAGCTCTGCCACACACAAAAACATCAAATGTATGTCAATTCTCACAACCCCTAAGCGTTATTAGCATATACTATCCAAGACACATACATTTCTTCTGCTTCTCCTCCCAGCATTTGACATCCCACTCAAAACACTGAAACATCACCCAGATCAAACAAGTCAGAACGTGGCAATATTATAAAACTAACAGAGACTAAGCCACCAACGAGCTAACCTCTTGTGGCTACTGTCCCAGGACGACGAGACCGAGGCCTTGGGGTCTAACCCAAGATTCTTAGCCGTCAAAACCAATTCCTTTGGACAAAACGCAGAACTCCATGTGTGGTGTGTCTCTTTCTCTCCCTCCCACAACTTAGATTGCTCCTCTTCTTCCTTGTTGGTACTGAGTTTCTCAAATGCTTCAACAAGATTCATCACTTTACCAGATTCAGGCACGCTCCTCCTCGACTCCTCCACCACTTTACCCCTCGTCCTCTTCAAAGCGCCTATCACCTCCGGCTCCAAGGACTCTCCTCCACCTTCTCCCTCTTCAAGATCACATCCTTCCTCCTTCTCCTTCTCCTCGGACTCGCTTCGTTTCTTGAGAAACTCCTCCTGAGAAGCACGCAGCGTCTCGTACGCGACGCAAACGCACTTCATGTTCCCTCTCTTCCTCTCTCCGCATCTACAATCGATCTCACGAACAGTAGCACTAGTCTCCGCGGCTGGCGACGACGGATCC
Organism: Brassica napus; assembly: GCF_020379485.1. Taxonomy (NCBI): domain Eukaryota; kingdom Viridiplantae; phylum Streptophyta; class Magnoliopsida; order Brassicales; family Brassicaceae; genus Brassica; species Brassica napus. Next base: position 2,733,052 of record NC_063445.1, on the reverse strand, counting down.
TTCTTCCCTTTCCTCGAGTTCTTCTTCGCCACCACCACGAACCTCCTCTCCCTTATCCGATTCCGCGGCGAGAAAACCGCCTGGCTAGGTTTCGGATTCGGATTCGGATTCGGACTCTGATTCTTCTTCTGCGCCGATCTCTTCACGATCGGCGATGATGATGACGATTTCGTGAGGGGGGACTTAGCGTGAGAGAGGTTAGGGTTGGCGTTCTCCAGATGAGACGACTTGATCCGATCCTTAACCGGAGTCCCCGGTTTAACATTCTTCGAAATTAACGATTCCATGGGAGATGATAAGTACAGATCTGGAATCGAAAAAGAGCGATTCGTTATTGAGTTTTGTGTTGGTAATGGAGTTGTGTAGAAGAAGACGAAAGATAGATAGATCGGGGGAAAATAAATGTGACCGTTGCGGCGCTCTTTTGGACGCTCTTGATAACGGCTAGTCTTCTCTTGTTGCTCTTTTTAAAAATAAGTTTATAGAAATAAATTATTTATTTCTATAATCTATAATCTTGTCCGTTGAATAATAATGATGAGTTTTAATGCCACGTCATTTCAAATTTTCCAGCAAATAGTTTTACTCCATGTAATATTAGCCGTCGGATCAAACTTTTGGTCAGATGCATTGGTGTAAATGCCAGTGGATGTAGCAGAAGAAAAATAATTATTAGATGATGCATACAGTTGGTGTAAGGTCAAAATCATGTGTGTTTGCGGTTTAATGGTCCGGTTTTGGGAGTGGCTGCAGTCTATCATATGGTAAGCCAAGGTGCGTGGAGCAAAGAGTAGACTGGTGTAAGAAGTTTTTTTTTGTAACAACCATCGTGTGTTATCACTGTTTGTCTAGTCTGGGCTTGGGCTTCGATCTAAGTGATTTACATGGTAAAACATAACAGATGATTGATTTTTGATTCGCTCCTGATACTAATCGGAAAATATTTCAAATTTGAGTCATTCAATGTGGTACGTTTTTGGATTAGTCTGTACTATTAAGTGTATTTTTTTCCGAGACTGACCGGATCAGTCGATAAGACTTATCAAAAAAAAAACTAACCATTGTGTGGGAATGTTCACTTCGTTGGATCACAGCTAGAGGTGTTGCGTCTAAAGGGCATGCATATAATTGATTTTATTTTTGTCTAATATTTTTACTAAGTTCTGTAAATATACACCAACGAAAATTTGGTTTAATGAATATAAGTATTTTCTTCATTGAATATAAGTTCAATAGGTTAATTTTTTTTATTTTTGTTAGAAAAAGAATACGGAACAAAAATTTAAAATAGCTTGAGATTCACCTTAGATTAATGTACGGACTTTTGCATATAATTCTTTATGGTCATTCAAAAATATATATGTATACACCGGAAAATGTTGACAAAATATATATATACGCTCGAAAAATAATCATATATATTACATGAAAAAATATATACATACGCTCGAAAAACAATGTGAAAAATATATTGATCTTTATTATGTAAATTATCATAAATAAATTTTTGATTCAAATAATATGAAATATTTTTTTTATGTATATATGCTTTAACTTTGTTTTAACGATACGACAATATTATACGAAACAAAAATATATATCAATTGTAAAATATGTATGGTCGAATAAAAAAATATTGTAAAATATGTGAAGAATAAAGATGACACGTAATTAAGTAGTATATTACCGTATTTAACAACTATATTTTAACTGGAGTATATATTGCTGAAAGTGAAAAGTGACCCTATAACCGCATTCGAATTCAAAGATAAACTATATAGTAATATAATATATAAATTATGATTTTGGGGGTATATAGTCATCCAGTTTAAGTAACACTAGACCCTGACCCGCGCGTCAGCGCGGATATGAATTTTCGGTTTTTGGTTATTTATTTAACTAAATGATGTATTTGTAATATTTGATGTATTATATTCACCAAGTAAATAATTTTTTTGGCGTCTTAAACCATCTATTTATGACGAATATTCGATATATATAAAAATTGAACAAATAGACGTAATTAGAGAATTGTTGATGATATGAAAAAAACAATGGTATTAATGTAAAATATGAAAAAATATTATATTATGACTTAGTATGGCATAAAAGATTATAAATTAGTTATACATGTTTAAAGAAAATACAATGATTTTTAAACTTCTATAAAAAATTTAACATATAAAAAAAAGGCGATGAATTAGTCATCAAATTGTAAATAATTTCATAATTTTATTGATAATAAATTATTTATAGGCTTTGTATTTATTGATTTGTTTTTTATAAAGCTTATAAAATCAATATGATGATTGATTGGTTGATACATCCTATAAAGAAAACGAAAACTATAGGTGGTTTGAATATTGTACACCGATCAATGGATGATGTAAGTTGACTATATAAAACTTGAGCATGACCATTTCAAACTAAAGTATATGTAGGTTATATGAATTTGTTATATTATAGTTAATATATTTTAAATATTACATACGTCAAGTGATTCACGTTTTCGTAAAAATAAAATTTAAGTTCATTATTGGGCCGTACTTGTCCGTAATAAAGCTACGTTAAATATGATGTATTTTTAGGTTCATTTATTGACATTTAGTTTAAATTTGATTAAGGAAAACTCATTAATTTAACTGGAAAAAAGACAAGCATTAAAATAGGTAGGTTCATTTAAGGACATTAAGTTTAAATTTGATTAAGGAAAACTCATTAATTTAACTGAAAAAGACAAGCATTAAATTAGATAGTTTAATTTAATTCTCAGTAGCATGCAAGTGTAAATAAGTTAAAAAACTTAGGGGTATTTTTTAGTGGGTACTTCTCTTTTAATAATATAGATGGCAAACCAAATCGAGTTGTATTCGAATCATCTTTTTGGGTGGTCAACGTATACAAACCATGTTATATATTCGCATTTTTCCAAAAGATTTGGTTTCAGTATTGATTAATTTAAAATTATATATTTTCAACCACACTCTTCTTGTTTATTTTATTTATAAAACTATTCATTTATAGCTTGAGATGCACTTCAGAAAGTGTGACTGAGTTTTTAAGCAAAGTGCAATTAGTCTTCTATTTCAAGTTTGTCCTGCAGACTCCACCGCACAATCTCTTAACTACTGTTACAAATTGGTTTTAATAATAATAGATTAAGATGTACATTATTGAAACTAAACACCAACCTTTGGGAAGTATATTCTAGACTGAAAACTGGGCAGTGACGCACATTAAAGTATTGAAAACCAATGATGTATTATGGAATTTTAAGTTACTCAAAATATGTTTTCATAACACTTCATTAACATTTCTTTTACTAACAACATATTAACAAACTTCTTTATATAGTTTTTGTCTTCATCTTCATATTTCTCAAATTAAAATAACAACATTAGTTTGTAATATATTTTGAAAGCCCATATTTATAAAATGTATAAATATATATAATATTTTCGGCAGGTAGAGAATATATATACATATATATACACGATGTAATAGTGTAATACTATAAAAAAGGTGTAATACTATTACTTTGAAAGAAATATATTAATTGGCCAAAGAAAAAAATATAGAAAATATAAGGGGATCATTAAATGTAAGTGTAAACTGAGAGCAATATACATATACTACTATTTTCTCTAAAAATAACAATATGCATATAGCACTTTTTTTGAATAAATCTTTACACCAAATTTGATGTATACATCTGATTTTACAAATATATTGGGGTCGTGTTTCAAAAGAAAAAAAAACATTTAGGGGTTCCTAATATATTTTAGTTTAAAAGTAAAACATCAAAGTAATGGGAAGTTATTCAGCATTCTATATATATTGTGGAGATTAGGCAAGCAGTCATACATTTTTCAATTTGTTTCCATAATTTCTGAATATAAATTATACTTTGGATTAAGTATTTGCATTTATGTTGGTCCAAACACTAAATTTATAGGAAAAAAGGTTAGGCAGAACGATAAATGATTTATTTTGTTTCTTACATATATCAAATATTTATCTCTAAAATAGGTAACCAAATCCAGCAATAAGAAAAAAAAATTAGATGCATATTTATCTAACTAACTGAACACATAACACGACAATTGTTTTGTTGACTTATACGACACAGTCTATTGAAGCTGGTCCAAATTCAACCCTTCGAGGTATGGTAAAATGTTTTAACGTGAGTTAATTAAAACCTGCCAAACATTGTGAGGCCCATCGTTTTTCGCATTTAATGTTTTTTCTTTAACTGAAAGTTTAATAATTAAACCGGAGTTTAGCTTTGACGGTTTCAAGGGGGTGATCGCATCACCTATATAAACTCCGCTACACACCCGCTCTTCTTCCTCCATCGTCATCTGATTTAGCGTTCCCCCACCAATCTCAGCTCCATCTTCTTCGTTAGTGTGTAGACACCAGAGGCTTGCACAAAGGTATGAATCAATTGTATCTTCTCCCTCTCTCTCTGTTTCGATTTCGATCTAATTAGCTGTTTTTTTTCACATCGATTTGGTTTTGAATCTGCTTAGTTTCTGTTAAGTGTTGAGAATTTCGATCTGTGTCGGTGATCCGCAGAAAATTCACGTAATTTCATTTCTCATTTTACGTTTTTTTCTTTCACCATATACTTTTGCATGTATCAGATCTGATATTTTGATTTGAATTTGTATTTTTTTTTTTCCATTGAATTTAGCTTTGAAGCTGCTCATTGTTAATCATTATCACGAATATGGGTTGATATGAATTGGTGGTAGCTCCACATAATATTCTGTTAATGTTTAGTGTTTTACGTAAATGCATTCTATGGACATCTTCTGATTCTTACCGAACCAGATCTGATTTAAAAAAAAACAAAAAAATAACTGTCAAAGTTTAGTTCTTTATATATGTTTTTTTTGTTGCTCCAGTGTTCTTTTTAGTTGTTATAATCGAATATTTAAGAACTTTGTGTGCTGTTCATACTGAACTTCATCTCTTAATATTGGTGATTTATTTATGGCATTGATTACTTATGAATCTAACCTTTTTTCTTTGAGGTAAATTCAGAATTTTACAAGCAAAAAAAAAATGGTGAAGATATGCTGCATTGGAGCTGGATACGTGGGTGGTCCAACCATGGCCGTCATTGCACTAAAATGCCCATCCGTTGAAGTAGCTGTCGTCGACATCTCCGTCCCAAGGATCACCGCCTGGAACAGCGACCAGCTCCCCATCTACGAGCCCGGTCTCGACGACGTCGTCAAACAGTGCCGCGGAAAAAACCTCTTCTTCAGCACCGACGTCGAGAAACACGTCAGAGAGGCCGACATTGTCTTCGTCTCTGTCAACACCCCTACCAAGACCCGCGGCCTCGGAGCAGGCAAGGCCGCGGACTTGACTTACTGGGAGAGCGCGGCGCGCATGATCGCTGACGTCTCGGTTTCCGACAAGATCGTGGTCGAGAAATCGACCGTCCCGGTCAAAACCGCGGAGGCCATCGAGAAGATCCTCACGCACAACAGCAAAGGGATCAAGTTCCAGATCCTCTCCAACCCCGAGTTCCTCGCCGAAGGAACCGCCATCGAGGACCTTTTCAAACCCGACCGTGTGCTCATCGGCGGCCGCGAAACCCCAGAAGGGTTCGCGGCCGTGAAAGCCTTGAAAGACATTTATTCCCAGTGGGTACCCGAGGAGAGGATCCTCACCACTAATCTCTGGTCCGCCGAGCTCTCCAAGCTCGCGGCTAACGCCTTCTTAGCTCAGAGGATCTCTTCGGTGAACGCGATGTCAGCTCTCTGCGAAGCAACGGGGGCTAATGTCACTGAGGTGTCCTACGCCGTCGGTAAAGACTCTAGGATCGGTCCTAAGTTCTTGAACTCGAGTGTCGGCTTCGGCGGGTCATGTTTCCAGAAGGACATCCTCAACTTAGTCTACATCTGTGAATGCAACGGCTTACCAGAAGTGGCCGAGTACTGGAAACAAGTCATCAAGATCAACGACTACCAGAAAACAAGATTCGTCAACCGAATCGTCTCCTCGATGTTCAACACAGTCTCCAACAAAAAGATCGCGGTTCTCGGTTTCGCCTTCAAGAAAGACACTGGAGACACTAGAGAGACACCCGCCATCGATGTCTGCAAAGGCCTTATAGGTGACAAGGCTCGTATCAGCATCTACGACCCGCAGGTCACCGAAGAGCAGATCCAGAGAGACTTGACCATGAACAAATTCGACTGGGACCACCCGCTTCACCTCCAGCCGATGAGCCCCACTACTGTGAAGCAAGTCTCGGTGGCTTGGGACGCGTACGCGGCGACCAAGGACGCTCACGGTATCTGTATCTTGACGGAGTGGGATGAGTTCAAGAAGCTGGATTACGAGAAGATCTTTGAGAATATGCAGAAGCCGGCGTTTGTGTTTGACGGGAGGAACGTGGTGGATGCTGAGAAGCTGAGGAAGATTGGGTTTATTGTTTACTCTATTGGTAAGCCGTTGGACCAGTGGCTCAAGGACATGCCTGCTCTTGCCTAAACGGTTAAACCAAACAAACCTCTTCCTTTAGCTTTTTAATTTCATGTTTTTTTCTCGAATTATCATATACTTTTGTTCCTTTTTACCCTGCTTTGATCAATAATTGTCGCTTTTATGAAAGTCCAACAGAGATGTTTAGGTTTGGTTTTTGTTGGTAATTATGTATCTTTGGGTTATCATATATTGTAAGCTCTTTTCAAGTATCATTTTCTTAATATAAAAGTTTTCTCTAGTTGTTTGACCAAAAAAATAAAATAAAGTTTTCTCCAGTTTGATTCTTTTGTCTAAGAGTAGTCCCAAGTTTGTAGTAGACGGAGTGAAACTTGCTGGTGAAGCAATGGATGCTGTGCATGAAAGGCCTAGCGGTTTCTTGAGACACAAGAAAGTGAGTAAAGCTGCTGAAATTGAGTGTGGGTTTGTGAGTAGTGATCAAAAACTTGAGGAAGAAAAGGTTAGTAGATGTGAAACATCGAACGAACCAGCTAGTTTCTTGGGAGACGAGAATAAATTCGATCAGCAGAAACGAAGAAGAGCTGGTGAATCTGAATCTAGGGTTTTGAGGAATGAGCAGATACTTGTGGAAGAAGATATTAGTAGTGATGAAGAATCAGCGAGTTTCTTGGGACTCAAGTGTGAACTTGAATCTGGGGACACTGTGTTTGTTACTGAATGTGATAAGAGGAATGTTGAGCATCTACTGATTACTCGTAAACAGAGCAATGATGAGGGTTTGGGGCTTCTCAGTGCTGTTCCTTTTACTGTTGGGGTCAAGTTTTACTGAAACTCTGTTTTTTTTCTCGAGTAGAATTTGAATATGGTAGTCAAATTTTAAGACTTTTTTGCTCTGTTCTTTTAGATTAGAAAAGTCATAATTGAATGTGTCGGTTGGTCTATGCCTATGGTATTCAACAACAAAACTTTTGAACATATAATAAATGAAATTAAATAAACTACTTTTTTGGTAACATGCTAAACGAAAACGACAGAGAATTGTACGAGTTCTTGTAATAAATTTGAGAAAATCCCTACCAGCTAGAACAACTTCAAAATCATCTCAAGTTAAAAAAAAAAAAAAACTTCAAAATCATTAGTGTAATGATCCACCCAGTTTTCATGTGGACGATGCCAATTTACTCTTGCTGGTGGCCTTAATCTAACGATTATGAATAAATATTAGCATCTAACTAAGAGGTTAGGAAGATGGAGTAAATTAATGTCTAATTATCCTGAATGAAATTTATAATGTTTTATATCAACTAAATTGTCAATTTTCATTGATTACAATTAGTTTATAGTACTATATCAAATCATTAAAGAGAGGAGGAAGGAAAGATGATGAGAAAGCAAAACTATTGGCTTAGCCATGAAAATAGGTAGGAGGAGACAATTGCTTAATTATAGCTCTCTATAAAACAATCCCTAAACTCAAGCTCAAGTCACCCAATTAACTCCCATTATATAATTTTAAATCTTCAATTAATTATCATTTTTCTTTTTGTTTTCGGGGATATTCTTTTTCTTTTCATTTGGGTTTGGAATAAATATATTTAGATCCACCGGCAAAACTCACTGAGCTCTCAATTATTCATTTCTTCTTCTTCCTCAGCTCTTTGATTTCGAATCTTGATCTCTGTCAAGGACTGCTCAAGACGTGATTTTGCGGCAAACCCATTTAAATTCTCGTATCCAATTTCGGTTTAAAGCAATCTCCCAGAGGAGGAGGTGGCGGGAATCTCAAATTCGGATCTGGTGGTCGGAAAACACCAATGCGGCGGTCTACGAGAAGACCACAAAGAATAAGGACAAGGAGCCAAACAGAGACGGGTTTGGAGGATAGTTCGAGAACCTGATCGACGGATCTGATGTTTTTTTTTTTTTTGCTAAAAAACGGATCTGATGTTGGGATTGGGAGTTTACAAAAAAGGATGCAGCTTCACGTATCGCCTAGCATGAGAAGCATCACGATATCGAGCAGCAGCAATGAGTTTACTACTTCTGACTTGATGAAGATCAAACTCGCAGCTCGTCACATCTCTTACCGCACTCTCTTCCACACCATCTTGATCCTCGCCTTCTTGTTGCCTTTTGTTTTCATCTTAACCGCTCTTGTTACCCTCGAAGGTGCCAACAAGTGCTCCTCCATTGGTAAACAAAAAAAAGAAAAAACAAAAAACAAACCTCTTTTGTTCCTTCCTTTGTCTTCACTGAATCTTTAGTTTCTGATTGTGTTGTGTTCTTTGTCTTTACTGGTTTTTTTTATCTGGATTAGATTAATTTAGGATTATATTTGAACAAAAAAAAAGATTAATTTAGGATTATATTTTTAGTTTCGTGCAATGATTGTGATATTCTTTATCAGCTGGACTTTGGCAGGTTGACAAAAAAGTTAGCATCTTTTTGGTGTTCAGTGTCTCTAGCATGTGGCATTTGAGCATGGGACTTTTAGTGTTCAGTTGAGCATTTTTGGATTTTTCTTGTTAGGTCCCCCACTAATGATCTTTTACATGTTAGTGGTTAGATATAATGCCACTATCTATTTTCTCACATTAATTTTGTAGGATCTTTTATTTGTATGGAGTTGAATCTACAGATTCATCCCTCCTTACTAGGTTTAGACATTCATATGTTATGGTTTAGGATGTTCATTTCATTGCCTGAGTTTCTCCATTCTAGATTGGTGTTTTTTTTTTTGCAATGATATGATGATTTCGTTTTATGTACTTGTGATGCTCTTGTTTAAGTTTCTCTTTTATTTTTTCTTACTTTCAGATTGTTTAGGGAGGCGGTTAGGTCCACGTCTTCTTGGTAGAGTAGATGATTCAGAGGTGAGTTGTTTGCTAATTTTTCACTACTTTTCATGTCCTTAAATAATATTTCCTTTGTGTGTTCTCTTACTGCAGAGACTAGCTAGAGACTTCTATACAATCCTAAACGAAGCAAGCACTCAAGAGATTCCACATGGTTTAAAACTTCCAGATTCATTTCGCCATCTTGTTTCCGATATAAAGAACAACCACTACGATGCAAAAACCTTTGCTCTTGTCTTACGAGCCATGGTACGTATGTTCTTTCACTAAAGTTATCCATCTAAACTAAGAACGTTATCTTAATGTGATTTGTTTATCTCTTGTCTTAAAATCAGATGGAGAAGTTCGAACAAGACATCAGAGAATCCAAATTCGCCGAACTCACGAACAAGCACTTCGCAGCGAGCTCCATCCCCAAAGGCATCCACTGTCTCTCTCTAAAACTCACAGACGAATACTCCTCCAACGCTCACGCTCGCCGTCAGCTCCCATCGCCAGAGCTTCTCCCTCTTCTCTTAAACAACTCTTACCACCATTTCATTCTCTCCACAGACAATATACTCGCTGCATCCGTCGTGGTCTCGTCCGCCGTGCAGTCATCTTCGAACCCGGAGAAAATCGTCTTTCACATCATCACAGACAAGAAAACGTACGCGGGTATGCATTCTTGGTTTGCTCTCAATAGTGTTGCGCCTGCTATTGTGGAAGTTAAAGGTGTTCATCAGTTTGACTGGCTGACAAAAGAGAATGTTCCGGTTCTGGAAGCTGCTGAGAGCCATAATGGTGTCAGGAACTATTACCATGGGAATCATGTCGCTGGGGCGAACCTTACTGAGACAACTCCGAGGAGATTTGCTTCGAAGTTGCAGTCTAGAAGTCCAAAATATATATCTTTGCTCAATCATCTTAGGATATATATACCGGAGGTAATCTTATACCTCCCCATTGTTCAACTTTCACCTGTGCTATATAGTGGTGGCCATTTGGTCGGTTCGGTTTTTGGGTTATTCGGGTTGGGTTGTTCGGATCGGTTTGGGTCTGGTTTCTATTTTTATATAAAACCAGAAATGGAACCGAATGAGAAATAGTTCAGGGTTGGTTCGGGTCTAAAGCCAAAAAAACACAAAAACCCGAGTTAAACCCGAAAAAACAAAAAAAAATCGGGGTTTTTTCATATCTTTTATTTAAAAATGATAATTTAATATATAAAATAAAATAAATATTTTTATTATATTTTGAATATTTGAGCATCCGTTTGGTTTTCGGTTTCGGTTTTTCGGGTTTAGGAAAATAAGAACCATTCAGGATTTTGTAAATTTGGATCGGGTTCGGTTCCGGTTTGGTTTTCGAGTTTCGGATAATATGCCCAGGACTAGTGCTATATGCTAATCTTCTCTTAAAATCATATGCTAATGTCCTCTCTCTTTTCTTTTTGTTATAGCTTTTCCCAAACTTGGACAAGGTGGTGTTCTTAGACGATGATATAGTAGTACAGAGAGACCTTGCTCCACTTTGGGACCTTGACCTTGGTGGTAAGGTCAATGCAGCAGTAGAAACCTGCCGGGGTGAAGATGAGTGGGTGATGTCAAAGCGTCTAAGGAACTACTTCAATTTCTCCCACCCGCTCATTGCAAAGCATTTAGACCCTGAAGAATGCGCTTGGGCATATGGTATGAATGTCTTCGATCTAAAAGCTTGGAGAAAAACAAATATCAGAGAAACGTATCACTCTTGGCTTAGAGAGGTAAACTATTAAAGAAGCCTACACTCTTTATATTATTACCTCACTCTCATACTCTGTTTGGTTTTTGTGCAGAATCTAAGGTTGAATCTGGCAATGTGGAAGCTTGGAACGTTGCCTCCTGCTCTGATCGCGTTTAAGGGTCATGTTCACGTAATAGACTCGTCATGGCATATGCTAGGATTAGGATATCAGAACAAGACCAACATAGAAAATGTCAGGAAAGCTGCGGTGATACACTACAATGGGCAATCAAAGCCGTGGCTGGAGATTGGCTTTGAGCATCTCCGGCCGTTCTGGACAAAATACGTTAACTACTCCAATGATTTCATCAGGAACTGTCACATCTTGGAGTATCAATAACGGAAACTTTCAGATAGATATTAAAGGTACTGCTGGGTGTAGAAGACAGAGGGAAGATATTAGAAAGTAAGAAAAGAAAGAGACAAAACAGGAGCACTCACTCAAGATTCAGAAGTATTAGTTTGCCCATATACATAAGAAGCTTGTTGCAGCTAAAAGGAAAGCTGCTGTATAAGAGAAAGAGAAAGAGAAAGAGAAAGAGAAAGAGAAAGAGAAAGAGAAAGAGAAAGGTAAGAGATAAAGATTCATTATTTCTGTAAAATAGGAGGTGCCCTTTTTGAATTCTTTCGGTTTCAATTGGAAAGTCCAGTTCTTGAATCTTTCATAAGAAAGACAAAGATTGGATTTGGTTTTGGTTATTAAGGGGTCATGACTAGAAAGACCAGTTGAAGAACAATTATACGCTTGTTGCAATTGATCCACATTTCTTATTATATCATTTGGGTTGGTATGGGATCATAAGACTTTTTCTCTTTAGAAGTGTATCTTCTTTCTTAGCTTCATATCATGTGAAGCTGTGAGATTTGCAGTGTAATCTGTGAAGGTTATACAAGATAAATTTAGAAATGTAATCTTCTTACTTTTTTCTCTTCTTGTAGTTTTTATTGTGTGACAAGATTGGCTTTTTGATAGCTTGAGGCTTGGCTTCAAATGTAATTCTGATTCGTAACACCCGTGGAATCATTAGATAACATTTCAAACTTGCACGTTAGAGTGAGTCATTAAGAAAACAACTGGAGAACAAGTGAAATTACAAATCATTTTATTGGCTTATTCTCTTATTTAGCACATCATCAACCTCAATCTTCTTTTTTCATGAGCAATGAAAAGATTAATGTTTTAATCAAAAATTAAAGAAAAATCTATACTGAAAGGAAATACAGTTCTGACGCGCTCAGTGAGTAAAACTAAAAGTGACTTTTCTATTGGAGCGTACAAGCCACGCTCTGTAACTGCAAGTGATTTACGTTTTTTAATTTCTCTTTACGGTCTTCATGGGCCGACCTCTTTAGCCCAACTTAATATTATGTCTACATGGAAAAATCATATATTTCCGTGACGGAACACGTGTCAGAAGAAGGACTACGTGCGTAGATGCGCACCTCATCCCGCGGGTTCACGAAGCCTCCGGCGTCGTTTAGCACCTTCCACCCTTCTTATCATCACCTTCCTTCGCCTTCTCCTACTTCTCGCTAAACCACGCGAAGACGGAAGAAAAAATAACAAAAAGCGTTAACCTTTGCTGAATTCTCAAGTAAACACCTCGCCGTTTCGGCGAATTCGTACTAAACCGCCTGTCGTCTCACATCCTCCTATCTGAACAGTTTGCCGTTTTTAAAATTCTCCGACCAAATGGCGACGACTGCTACGTCGGCGTTTAGTGGCGTGATCGGCGTAGGATCGGAGTCCCGAAAGGTTTCTACTTTCTCTCATCTCCAACCATCTGTAGCTTTTCCGGCGAAGCCCAATTCCTTCAAATCACTGAAACTGAAGCACAGCGCGAGGCTCACGCGGAGGCTCGAGCATCGACCCTTCGTCGTCCGATGTGAAGCTTCATCCAACGGAAGGGTAAAGTCTCAAACTTTGAGCTTTAATTCTACTGTAAAGGTGAACACTCTGTTTGTTTGGTTGTTACAGCTGACACAGCAAGAGTTCACAGAGATGGCGTGGCAATCGATAGTTTCGTCACCAGACGTGGCTAAAGAGAATAAGCAACAGATTGTGGAGACAGAGCATTTAATGAAAGCTCTCTTGGAGCAGAAGAACGGTTTAGCTCGTAGGATCTTCTCTAAGATCGGTGTGGATAACACTAAGGTTCTAGAAGCAACAGAGAAGTTCATACAACGCCAACCAAAGGTAACAAACAATGAATGTCTCTTTAAATGTTTTTGGAGGCTAGTGTGAATTTAGTTAGCGACTTCCAGGTGTATGGAGAATCTGCTGGTTCGATGTTGGGACGTGACCTTGAAGGTCTGTTTGAGAGAGCTAGAAAGTATAAGAAAGACTTGGGAGACTCTTACGTCTCAGTGGAGCATTTGGTTCTTGCTTTTGCTCAGGACAAGCGGTTTGGTAAACAGTTGTTTAAGGATTTTCAGATATCTGAGAAGAGTTTGAAAACTGCTATTGAGTCCATTAGAGGGAAACAATCAGTCATTGACCAAGGTTGGTGGTGATCTCACTAGCAATGTGTTTTAATGGGGTAAGAGACTTGAATGTTTTATGTTGACACAGATCCGGAAGGGAAGTATGAGGCGTTGGAGAAGTATGGTAAAGACTTGACAGCAATGGCGAGAGAAGGAAAGCTTGATCCTGTGATTGGAAGAGATGATGAGATCCGTAGATGCATTCAGATTCTGTCCAGGAGGACAAAGAACAACCCTGTGTTGATTGGTGAACCTGGTGTTGGTAAAACCGCAATTTCAGAAGGGTAAACACTAAGTTATCAAATACTTAAGCTTATGTCTATGTAATGCTGATTCAAATTTTTGAAACAGACTTGCTCAGAGGATTGTGCAAGGAGATGTACCTCAAGCTTTGATGAATAGAAAGGTACTCAAATTCAACAATAAAAACCAAACTTTTTTTCTTACAGGTGTCTCAATAGTCCTTTGGTTTCTTTTCAGTTGATATCTCTAGACATGGGTGCACTTATAGCTGGAGCAAAGTATAGAGGAGAGTTCGAAGATAGACTAAAGGCTGTTCTCAAGGAAGTCACAGACTCGGAAGGCCAAATCATTTTGTTCATCGATGAGATCCACACAGTTGTTGGTGCAGGTATGCAAAGCAATTTTACTTTTTTTTTTTCTTGCAATGGTTTTGAAGTAAGTTTGTTTTGTTTTTCATTCTTTTAGGTGCAACTAATGGGGCAATGGATGCTGGTAATCTACTAAAGCCAATGCTTGGTCGAGGCGAGCTAAGATGTATAGGTGCAACAACGCTTGATGAGTACAGGAAGTACATAGAGAAAGATCCAGCCTTGGAACGTAGGTTTCAACAGGTTTATGTAGATCAGCCCACCGTTGAAGACACTATTTCAATTCTCCGTGGTTTGCGGGAAAGGTATGAGCTTCATCATGGAGTTCGCATCTCGGACAGTGCTCTAGTGGAAGCTGCTATCCTCTCTGACCGTTATATCAGTGGCCGGTTTCTACCTGACAAAGGTTGGTACTTTGTTGCTACAATCTTATCTAGCCATGGGCATTTTTTGTTCTTCGGTTCTAGAGGTTTAGGATCTGTTCGAGTATTTAGAAAGGTTGGTTCGGTTTCGCTTTGTATTAACAAAGTTAGGAACCAGTTAGTATTTGTAGTTCAGTTCTGGTTGTTTGGTTAACTAGGGTTAAATGTCAGAAAATTCAAAATTTTCGAATTATATATCAGATTTTTTTGGGTTTTCGGATAAAATTTTGGATGAAAAATACTCTAGTAATTCAATTTTTTTGGTATTTTGGTTTCTAAATAATATTTTTAATTTTTTTTCCGCAAATAATATTTTTAAATTATCTGATTAATTTAAAACTAAATATAGTTAATATCTAGAGATATAGGATCCGCTTGGGCAACTGATAGGATCTAAACCCGAACCAAACCTCTTTTTTAGATTCTGGATAAATGTCCCCATGCCTAATCTTATCATATGTCTTCATTAACGGACAGTGTTACTAACTGATTTGGTTAACTGTTTTTCCAGCAATTGACTTGGTCGATGAAGCAGCAGCCAAACTAAAAATGGAAATCACCTCAAAACCCACAGCTCTCGACGAGCTTGACCGTGCAGTGATAAAGCTCGAAATGGAGAGGCTATCACTAACCAACGACACAGACAAAGCTTCCAGAGAAAGGCTGAGCCGTATCGAAACCGAGCTATTATCACTAAAGGAGAAGCAAGCCGAGTTAACACAACAGTGGGAGCACGAGAGGTCCGTCATGTCCCGTCTCCAGTCCATCAAAGAAGAGATCGACAGAGTAAACCTCGAGATCCAGCAGGCCGAGCGCGAGTACGATCTAAACCGCGCAGCAGAGCTCAAATACGGAAGCTTGAACTCGCTCCAGCGGCAGCTAAACGAAGCTGAGAAGGAGCTTGACGAGTACTTAAGCTCCGGGAAGTCGATGTTCAGAGAAGAGGTTTTGGGAAGCGACATAGCTGAGATTGTGAGTAAATGGACTGGCATACCTGTCTCCAAGCTCCAACAGTCAGAGAGAGATAAACTCTTACATTTGGAAGAAGAGTTGCATAAGCGTGTAGTGGGTCAGAACCCTGCAGTGACTGCAGTAGCCGAAGCGATCCAACGGTCGAGAGCTGGGCTATCTGATCCTGGCCGTCCGATAGCTTCCTTCATGTTCATGGGGCCGACCGGTGTCGGCAAAACCGAGCTGGCTAAGGCCCTCGCTTCTTACCTCTTCAACACGGAGGAAGCTTTGGTGAGAATCGACATGAGCGAGTACATGGAGAAACACGCTGTTTCCAGACTCATCGGTGCTCCTCCTGGATACGTCGGGTACGAGGAAGGAGGGCAGTTGACTGAAACGGTTAGAAGAAGGCCTTACTCGGTGATCCTCTTCGACGAGATTGAGAAGGCTCATGGAGATGTGTTCAACGTGTTTCTCCAGATCCTGGACGATGGTAGGGTTACTGACTCTCAGGGACGTACCGTGAGTTTCACTAATACGGTGATTATCATGACATCTAACGTCGGCTCGCAGTTTATCCTGAACAACACTGATGATGATGCTAAGGAGCTCGCTTACGAGACCATTAAACAGAGAGTGATGGATGCTGCTAGATCGATCTTTCGCCCCGAGTTTATGAACAGGGTTGATGAGTATATAGTCTTCCAGCCTCTCGACCGCGACCAGATCAACAGCATTGTCCGGTTACAGCTTGCTCGTGTGCAGAAGCGGATTGCGGACAGGAAGATGAAGATAGAGGTCACAGATGCGGCGGTGGATCTTCTTGGGAGCCTTGGGTATGATCCTAACTATGGAGCTAGACCTGTGAAGCGTGTGATACAGCAGAACATTGAGAACGAGCTGGCTAAAGGTATCTTGAGAGGAGATTTCAAGGAAGAAGATGGCATTTTGATTGATACGGAGGTCACAGCGTTCTCCAATGGTCAGTTACCTCAGCAGAAGCTCATTTTCAAGAAGATTGAGTCGGAAACAGCGGATGCTGGAAAAGAAGAAGAAGTTTTTTCAAAATAGAGCAGTTGAGAAACGACAAGTTTCAAGACTTTTTAGTAGTCACTTGTGACGGAACACAATGTTAAAAAAATTATCTCAATGTGAGTTATATAAGTGCTCATGTCTCGAAATCCTTTGTGAATGAATCTCAAGAGATGCGGTACACTTGGCAGAATTACACAAATTGTCAAATTTACAGATGTTTTCACACATCGATGTTACATTGATTTGAATTTGTTAGTCGTTTTTGAGAGAAAGTTCCATTTTCAGTTCCACCCAACAAAGAATGTTTCTTTTCAATACGTTTTCTTTAGCAATGCCATTGTCTGCACACAAAAAAGACAAAAATTTGCTGTTGTCAGGTGAAAGAAGCTTGTTTTGTTGTATACCAGTAAAAACATGGCTGGGTTTTGCACCGAACTGAACCAAAATTTTCGATTAAGAATTCGGTATTCGGAAAAAGAAAATTATAACCGAACCTTATCAAAAATCCAAACCGAACTAATCAAATTTTAAAATGAACTAACCGAATTTAACTAGAATTAACCGAAACTTTAACAAAATTAAATCAAAAAATTCAAAAACCAAATTAACTAAATACTGAACCAAACTTTATTTCGGATTAATTCGGTAAGATTTATGTTGAAGTTGAACAGAACTAACCGAAAACCGAACTACCCCTAGGCCTAAGTAAGAGAGTGGTTTTGTAGAGTACCTTGTTTCTTCTCTATGAGATTGCTCTCCACGCTAGGAATCTCATCCTCCGAAACAGACAAAGGCGCCAGAGTACATATACCAATCAAATGTCCATTAAGGCAAACAAAATACTCAATACAATCTTCATAAGCTTCCAAACGAACGCAAGCACTCTGAGGTATAATCTTAGCTTGGAGCATACTCCACACTCTAGCTTTACAATACGGACAAACCTCAGACGGATGAAAGGGAACACCCTTATACATATTTACCAATGTTTACATACATACATAAAGAAAAACAGATTATATAGTAGTTAGTGAATGGTCTGAGAATAATCACTTTTGAGTGTTATGCTGTTGGATAAGAGTTTTTCTTTTTCTTGGAGAGATATGACAGACTCAAAAGCACCAACTAAAGCTTTAACTTTACTCTTGCGAGTCTCCACAAGCTTATTAGCTGTTTTCTTGATCACCTTGTTGAACAACAACACTCTTGAGTCTCCCTTCTTCTGTGTCTCTTGGTGTTTTAGGACAACTTTGAACGATCTAGCTTTATGTTCTTGTTCCTTGTCGTTGCTAATGTTGGTTCCTTTGGTCTTTAAGCTTCTCCGACCACCGGATTGTGTAGTTGTGTCAGCTCTGGTAACGATTTTTCCTCTCTTGAACTTGAGTTTTCTTGGAGTGTTGTCTTGTGATCCAACATCACTATACTTTCCTCTTTTGAATCTCAGCTTCATTGACTTGCTATTTACAGAGAGGGATTTGCTTTTTCCTTGCCTTGGTGTGTTCTCATCTTCCTCTTGTTCTTCCTCTTCTTGAGAAGATTCATCATCAGCTTCAGTCAAAATACACTCATCGTCTCCTTGGCTCTTTAGATCATCAGTAGGCGTATCCACGACACACCTTTGGTTCTGAACTTCAGATTCAACAGTCTCATTCCCTGTTCCCATCTTGATAACATAGAGAGTTTTCTCCTCATCAACCAAGTCTTTACACGTCTCATCCACTATAGGAACATTGCACTCCTTCTTTGTCTTCATCCTCTTGGAGCACCGTTTTGAAGACATAGTAGATCCACCATTAGTCTTATTTCTATTAACAGTACTGCGACGAAGAGCCATGGCTGCTGTTTGTGCAACAGACATCAGCTTCAAAGCAGTGACACGCTTGTTATATTCAACCCTCTCTAACTCTCTTCTCCTTGACACAACAACCTTTTTGAAAGTGTCTGAAACCGTCTTCTTTGTCTTACCAGAGCCAAGAGAAGGATTCAACACCGATTTGGTCAATGCCTTCTTCTTCTTCTTTAAAGGTGAATTATCAAAGCTTAGAATTCCAGAGAAGCTTCTGTTAACCCTTTTGAGAGGTGAAACTTTACTAGGCTTGTCTTTAGGCTCATGTTGTTTTGTTCCGTACTTGCAGACGTCATGACAAGAACCAGTAGATTTGAGATAGTTAGGGAGAATCTTCTCTTCAGTGTATAAGAAACTCAGTTTTCTAGTAGAAATCCTTCTCCATGATCTGTTTACATATGGTGAATCAGGCAGATGTACGGTCTCTTCAGCCATTAGTAATCTAGAGAGTTCAAGGATCATACAGATGTATAAGCAAACACAAAGGAAGAGGAGAATGTTTGATTCAGGAAAGTAAAAGAACTCTAACCTTTTGATGTTTTTAATTACACATCTATGCTAGAGAAGATCCTCGACCTGATTAAGAGGTATAATCTTAATTAGCTAAGAACATTGCTAATGTGATTGATTACGAATATTTTGAACATTAACTAAACCTTTGAAACCCATTTTAGATTCAAGCAAAACAATTAAGAGCCTTTATAGCCACCACCATCATCATCATCATATATACAAATAAAATATTTTCTTTATTTACCAATGCAAGAGACATAATAAGCGTTTCAGGATAAAGCATACCACACGTAAAGCTAGAAGAAAAACTCTAACCTGTTTGGTTTCTGCAGAGAGCTTTGAGGAAGTAGAGAAGCCATTCATTATTTCTCTGAGGTTTCTGTTTCATACCACCAAGGCAAGAAGAAGAAGAAACCAGTTTCTTTCCTATTCTCCCGCATTTTCAGCAGATTTCTTGGGAAAGGGGTTATCCGTTTTTTTTTGCTTTTTGAGTAAATCCTTTTTGTTAGAACTTTCGGATGAGAGAAAATAACAATAACAGTCATTTGAAAACACGCGGGTAAATTCATATATAGGTGTTGTGGTGTGACCACTTATTTAACGGGCCTGATTCAAAGTGACAAATCCATATGTAAATCAATCACTATTCTGAACAATGCTAGCAAATTATTGTAACGTTCATGGGTAACTGCCAGGAATCGTAATAATCGGGCCAAAGGCCCAAAGCCCAACTAGATATATAAAAATCACGAACGACGTCGTTAGACGCCACGTACACGACGCTGCACAGATCGAGTATCGTGTCATCGGAGTTTGTCTTAGAGAACTCTCTCCAGAAGTTTCTTCTTATCACTCACCGATGGCTTCGTGAATTTTAATTAAATACTTTAATTTGATTAAACTCAATTAATAGTTACCTAACCGTTTCTGCTCCGATGGCGACGAGCAAGCCCCAGAGATCGCCGGCGGAAATCGAGGACATAATCCTCCGCAAGATACTCCACGTAACCCTAACGGACTCCACCACCACCGCGGCTCCTCCCGATCCTCGAGTCGTCTACTTGGAGATGACGGCCGCGGAGATTCTCAGCGAAGGCAAAGACCTCCTCCTCTCCCGCGACTTGATGGAGCGAGTCCTCATCGACCGCCTCTCCGGCACCTTCCCCGCCGCCGAACAGCCTTTCCCTTACCTCGTCGGCTGCTACCGCCGCGCGCACGACGAGTCGAGGAAGATCCAGTCGATGAAGGATAAGAATCTCAGATCGGAGATGGAGATCGTCACCAGAGAGGCGAAGAGGCTCGCCGTTTCGTACTGCAGGATCCACCTGGCGAATCCCGATATGTTTGGGAGCTCGGATAATAAGCCAATTGGAGTGGGGATGAAGAAGAGGAGTGTCTCTCCTTTGCTTCCGTTGATTTTCTCGGAGGTTGGTTCTGGCTCGTTGGATATGTTCGGTGGGAGTAGTAGCGGCGGTGGCGTTCAGTCTCCTCCTGGTTTTTTGGATGAGTTTTTTAAGGATTCGGATTTTGATAACTTGGATGTGATTCTCAAGAGTTGTATGAGGATTTGAGGTCGACGGTTATTAACGTCTCTGTGCTTGGTGATTTCCAGCCGCCGTTGAGGGCGCTTAAGTATCTTGTTAGCTTGCCTGTGGGAGCTAGTCTCTGGTTAGTCATGAGTGGTGGGTTCCGCGTGGGGCGTATATGAACGGTCGTGCTATGGAGTTGACGAGTATTCTTGGACCTTTCTTTCATATTAGTGCATTGCCTGATAACACTCTCTTCAAGAGTCAACCTGATGTTGGGTGAGTGAATTTATTTGGGGAGTTTCTGTTGCTGATACTTCTGCGGTTGTGTATTTATTGAGATAATTAAGATAAAATAAGTGTTTAGCTCTACTCGAAGTGTAGTCTTGATCAAAAAAGGAAAGTAGCAGATAAAGACTACACTGTTAGGTGATGTCTTTTTAAGCATGATTAGACAAATCCAGCATAGTTCAGAAATAATAGTAGTCTCTCTTTAGA